>NW_010427467.1:31299-77186 GCF_000710305.1 Buceros rhinoceros silvestris | reverse complement strand
AGGCTGTCTAGACCAACCCAGGATCAAAAAACCCAAAGTCGTCCCAGTGACACCAGTCTTGGTATTGACCAGCCAGGTATTGCCCTGGTGGGTCTTCCTGCTTTTCCTGTCATCATTCCCTGCAGCTTGAGGGGCAGAGGAGCACACCACTTGTGCTCCTGATCCCTAGGCAAGTCATCCCAGGGCCCTGAAATCTTTCTTGATTGCCCTCAGGCCCTCCCTAAGAAGTGGGTCAGGTCAGCATACCGGATCTTCAGTTCCCTTCAGAAGGGTCACCTATGACGATAACCTGTCTCTTTTTCTTTATAGAAGTAGCTTTTATGTCAGGCTTGGGTTGACTTAGCCCCAGCAATACTTCTGTGCTTGGTGAGTCATCAGCCTCACTACTAGTTGGCTCCACCTGCAGGGCCTCATACCTGTTATTCAAGGGCATCTGAGAAGTTGGGGGTGTTGCTGGTGCAACATGCACCCTGTGTTGGGCAGGGACTTGTTGCCATTGCTCTCTGTCCTTCCAGTCTCTGTGTTCACTCTGAAGGAGATGGAACCAAGGGTCCTCTGTATTGTGCACTTTATCTGCCTGCTGGGCCTGCCTGAGGGAAGGCAGGATGTTGTTCCAATAATCAATCTCTTTCTCACAGTCTCCTGATAACCCTCACCCTGCTCACCTCCTCTTGGAGTTCTGTCACTAGGCAGAGGAGTTCCTCTACTTGGGCGCACCTCCCACAGGTGTGCCTACTGCTGCCCTCTTGAACCAACGTAACAACAGGGCACATCCTGTAGCCTGACACCTGAGGGGCTGCATGTCTCTGCTGAAGGTGTATCTGGGCAGCTGCATCAGTGATGAAGGGTGCAGCTCTCAGAGAGACTGTGACGCCCTTCTGCTGGGTGGACACCACCTCTCCCGGGTCTACCTGATAAGTGCTTTCAGCACCCTTCCTGCGTGCCCTTCCGTGCAAACTGCTGTACCTCTTTCTGATTGCCGTGCCATGCTCTGTCTGCCTGCTTTGTTCGCAGCACTCCTACAGGGACATACAAGAGCTCACAAGACACAAAAATTAAAGCAAACTCAGAAAGAATCGCACGGGATTTTCACCAGGGTGGCAAGAGAACAAGGCACAGACTCTCCCATCACGAGGGAACATCTCCTTCCTGCGCTTGCCCCGTGAATGATGGGTACACACAGAGTTTTGGGGAACAGGACCCAGGTGTTACACCACATTCTTGCACAGCAGCCAGATAAAATATCAGAGCCTTATTCTTCCAGAACAGTTACATGTGACTATTGAAATTTCAGCTATTTTTCTAACTCTAAACCATCAGAACATTTAAGTTAAAATGAAGTGTATTGACATCATGAAGTCACGAATAAACTTTAATGAGATGCTTAAAATTTACCAGCAGAATGTATTTTTTGAGTGGGTCACCCACATCAAAGATGCCATATTCCATCACAGAGATAATATTTTAAAAATAACTTCCTAGGTTTGCATGCTTCTAAAAGATGATTCAGGAAGGGAGGAAAATCATGCAGAGTTCAATCTTGACAAGGGCAAAGCACTCTTCATTCTTGCGCTAATACTGCTGTTTGAAGAGCAGATTAAACTGTGGAGGAGGACTGAGAAACAGAGGCCAGTCAGAAGAAAGAGAAAGCTTAGTTTGAGTGAGGACACCTTTTAATTCTGCTAAAATTAACTGAGTGACTAATTACAACAGTAATTCAAATTAGAACCAGCTGGTAGTTTAACATTCCTCAGACCCTTATTCAGCTAAATATTTGAGTGTTTGCCTGGTTTTAGTCTCACCAAAGTCAATTAACAATCAAAGAGCAGTTCAGAAAGCTTGAAACATGAGAATCATTTCCCCTAGTTTTTGGAGATGGCTAAATGAAAGATTTCTGAGGCTTCGGCCTGGTGTTAACTAGCTGGGACCTGCGCAAAAGTTTTACACAACAAAACCAGACCGCTGCTACATCTTGTATAGCCTGTGTATAAACACAGCACTGCAACGCATGGGGAAAGGTTTTGCCTCTGTGACTCATCCTGCATGTTTCCAGTGGTGACCAGAGCCACCGTTCAAATGCAAGGCATCCATTCTACAGAGACCAAATCACAGGAAAAGCTTATTCCTTATCCATTTAAGGACCAACCCTTCATTGACATTCAAGACCTTATTTCCTTTTGAAACTTGCTATATAATCTCAACTAATGCAATTGTTTCGGATTATGAAGTTTATTTTGCTTCTATGACAACCTGAGGAAGTGAGTTGCAGTGATTAATTACAGATCCTGAACCAGAATCTCTAACTTCTGGCTTTGCCTAAGCTGGCCACATCAGCATTAGTTCAGGACTAATTTTTCATATCAGTACAATGAATTTCTTCCTCTGGAGATGCACTAAGCCCAAGAAGCAGAGAAGACAAGCAGGTCCACGAAACTCCCCTCCAAAAATTCCAGTGTAGAGCATAGTAGAAAGTCTTTCCTTTAACAGAGACCTTCACAAGTGATTTCAAGTGAGTCATGAGCCCTTTTTCCTTAACAGTTGCCAAGGACACAATGCATCACAGTCACAGAAAAACTAAAGTTGTTGTTGGCAATAGTAGTAAACTCCAGAAGCTTTAGCAGAAATTTAAAACCTCTCATACTAATGTAGATGAATAATTTTCATTTCCTCCTCCTATCTCCAAGCAGGGGGTGTCACCCCTTTCTTTGATGGCCTGTTCAGGTATTATTTTGGGCTTTGGACCTCATGGAGAAGGATTTGCAGCGTCTGACGCTGTTAACTTGCCAGAAATTTGGTCACGTCCTTGTATTGTCTCAAGCAGTTCAGCCGTATCCTAAGGAATGTAGCCATTTGTATACTGGAAAGGTTTTATTGCTGCTCTTTCAGGGAAATATCTTGTATTTGCCACAAACACAGATTTTCTGTTAAATTCACAGAACTGCTGTATGAAGCTCCCCTGCTATGTGCCAAATAAAAGGTTTATTGATGAATCTTTTTGCTGCGCAGAGGTTGCCATCATCTCAGAGCGTGAGATAATGGATGTAGCTTGTGGAATATTGTGGAAAGAAATCACACCTCAAGTTTCTTGATGTATATTTCACAATGAGGCATGTGTGTCTTATCTCTTCTTCTACAAACATAGGCAAGATCTGCAAATAATATTCTTAGCAAAAGGGAAAAAAAATGTTTGGAGGAGGTAAAATTCCTTCCTGGCTTCCTGAAAAGGTTTGTATGAATTTTATGAGCAACAGTCTGCAGCACAGCAAATGCCTTGCTTTTCGATAAGATTAAGCTCCTCAGGAGCATATTCTATTCTGAGAGCAGGCAGCAAGAAAGAAAATAACCTTGCAGTATCCTTTAAGCCTTATCCAAACAAGAGTCAGGATTTTTTTTAAAGTGACTAATGACTGTAGGTGCCTTGAGACTCCATAAAGAGGGCTTAAGGTGTTGCCTGAAAATAGCAGCCTTACTGGTGCCTCGTGTTAGCCAATCTGATGCAGAGGCACTCAAATTCACCAGATTTTCCCCCTTGTATCAACTTCTAGTGCAACCTACTGGTGATACTGTGTGGCAAGTAACCACTTTGGAGACTCCTCCATGTTTCACTGCCTGGCCAAGACCAAAATATCTGCCCTGGTGGTTTGAATAAAATTGCTGTAATCCAGTTTGTCAGATGATAGGGAAATTCTGGAGGCTCTCTAGACTGAGAGCTTCCCTACTTCCAAACCCCAACTGGGAAGAGGAGAAAATGAAGTGCTTTGCCCCCTAAGATGTCTGAGATAACCTCCAAGCTGTAAAACAATCAACTTTCATGCTATAAAGACCTCAGGCAGATAGACTAAAAAAAAACAACTAGGGTGTTAATTTCAGCAATTGATCTCCATGCCAGTGTTCACTTCAAAGGATATGCATGGTCATTTGAGTGTTAACAGTTCCAAACCACTAGTATAAAATGAAATATCCTGTATTGGGTCAAATGACTTTTTAAAGGAGTGTAATTCATTCTGACTGATATACCAGGAAACATATGTTAAAAATAAAATTCTGTGCAGCATATGAACTGTTACAATTAAAGTAATGGAAGCCCATCCTCTAGGGTAAAAATGAATCTGCCTTCACCAGTGATAGAAAACAGCAGTGCAGCACAGGGAGGCAGAAAACAGACATTCTTTCACCACATTTTGAAAGGCACCCCCAGACCACCTTCAAGAGGGGATCTCATGCCCACAAAGACTTCTCTCCCCAGCATGCCCATCCCCTCGTGTCGGAGTTTTGTTTGGAACAGTAAGGGTGTAGATGGCTTAGGACACCACAGGGCATAGACAGTTTTGCTGCAAATATTTCCAGATTGCTTGCAAGAGCTAGGAGGACAGGGGATGCGAGACATTCAGTGTTGCAACTGGAAACATTTACAGCATAAAACTTCATGTACATTGGCCAAAATAGCATGATATCTTGCTTCCTCCCTGACTGTAGAATTAGGATACCATGTGCTGCAGCTGAAACAAAAGAAAACACAACCATGTCTCCAGTTAGGAAGAATCTGACCTCAGCAATGTTGTAGCTTTAAACACAACAACTGGGTGAATGAGCCACTCATATTCTGACTATCCATATGGTTTATTTTGCTTGTCATGGACATGCGTACCTGACAGGACAGAGAAAGATTCCTGGGAACACAGCAAGAATGTTATCTGCTGATAGGTCAGCAGTTGTCCACCATTTTTACCCTGTCTACATCTCAGCAACTGAGCTTTTCATGCTAGGGAGTCTGTGGAGTCAGACCAGAGAGCAGACTGGGATGGATTCCTGTCAAACCTCACTAACAAGGGCACATTTGCACTGACCTGGGAGAAGGCCAGACACCAGACCTACAGACTATTCACCACACAAACCTCTTCCCTTCAGCCAGGTCATGTTTTCAAGCACCTCAGCAAGTTCTTACCTCCCAGGGAACCAAAAGCCTGCCAGGACCGTGAAGAGTATCTAAACTGTGTGTTCAATTGCTATGCTAATTGTAAGGTGCTCACATGCAGTGGCAAACCACATGCAAGATACCTCAGCTGTCTAAGTTAACTTCCAGCTGTCCATTGAGAGTTCCCAGCTAAGATGCAATAACTGCCATGTGAGCCCTCAACCCACTTCAGAAGAAAGTGGAACAGTTTCAAATCAACAGGCAACTGAAGTGACCCTGTTCTACTTAGCTGTGAATCAAAGCACTCACATGAGCCTCTGTGACTCAGCTGAGAGGGGTTAACCAAAAAGCTGGAAGATCCCAGCAACAGTTTTTGTGACACAGCATTCCCCACGTTGGGATGGAGGTGTAGGAATCAAACCTCTCCTGCTTTCAAGCATTTTACATTGACTTCTACTATGGAAAAATCACTACTCCTGGACCTGAGTGACTTATTTTATATGCTTATGCCCGAGTGGCTACATCTGATGATGAGACACATGGTCCCAAGCCAACAGTCAGTCACAAAGGTAACCACACAGAAAAGCCTTAAGCAAACACGTAAGCAAGTGTGCAATAGTCAGGACATCATTAAGGTGGTAGGAAATATTGTGGACAAATATCTCTAATGGGTTTTCTCTGGCATGGCACATACAACCGCCATGGTATCTTGTTTGGGTGGTATCTATGGTATCTATGTCCTGGGTCTGGGCAATGCACACAGAGCGAAAAGGCTTTTTCTGACAGACAGTGAAAATTCTACGCAACAGGCCTACCAAGCAAAAGTACTGCTGTCTTTATGTTTTTAGGTGATCAGTCAGAACCTTCTAATCCCGGTATCCCAAAACATTTTGTTACGTAGTAGTGTTCGGTCTGAGCTTTGTCCAGCCCTCTGTACCAGTATTTCTGAATATTCCATTTAAAGGATGCTCAGGCAGATTGGTCAATCAATTGAACTTCTGGACGGGATTTTTTTTTTTTTTTAATTTGGAAATGTGTTAAATTGTATCCAGGGTCCGTTATACGTAATACAGTACATTGCTGACTGACATCATCTGCTCACTGACAGCTCCAAGCTGTCTGGTCCGTTCAAGATATAATTGGCTTCAGTCCCAGGAGGATGGAAGAGGCTGTGAAAGTAATGATCTGCTGGGTCCATCACAAATACCCACAGCCGAAAGCTCTTCACAGACTACCCATAAAAAGCTTTGCAAGCCACCAGTTTTCAAAAAAATTGCATACTGGGAATTCCTGTTCTGGAAGGAAATGCTGCCTGAATTGCACAAGAAGCTTTCTGTGTTAACCTGGTTCCTGTAGCACTGTCTTAGCTGTAATGTCATGTCTGCCTGGATCTCTATTCCCTCACCACTTTCTCTAGAAGCAATGCCAATACAAGGTTCCATGTTTCCTCCGCATAACATAACTGAAGGACACGAGTTCCCTAATGTGAAAACAATGATTGCATCTGTGTGAGTTTCAGGTAGATGCTGGCAGTGGGATCTCTAGTCATCCACATATGAAAGACCCTACCTCACATTTTAACTCTGATACAGCCTATGCTCCATGAAAGGCTCGGAGAGGAGAGGTGAGTTTCTCTTGCCCATCTTTGGTCTGTAATGCTCCATTATACCTAATTTTGGATTATAATGAATGTGTTCTTCAGGCTATGTTCAATTCTGCTGCTTTGCTGCACATCATAACAACTGTCCCTCACACACAGACAAGATGCACTTGGTGCACTGGCTTTGCACACCAGCGGAGCAGAGCCCTCGCTGGCAGAATGCTGGTAACTGCTCAATGCCTTCTGAGACAGCCTCTCGCTCACCAGCAGTCAGCAAAAGTGAAAACCTTTGCTTCCTTTCCTAGGAATTCCACAAGCCTGGGGTCAATGCACAAAGAAACCATGACAATTATGTAAGGTAAAATACAGGCATAAAGCTGGGAGCAGACAACACATATATCCTCCCCTTCTAGTTAAATAACCTACTAGTAGGCTTTCCTCTCTCTGGCCATGCCCTCATTGTTTTGACAGCACAACATTAAACCTGGCTATATTAAAAATGGTCAGCTGAAAACTGCAAATCCATGTGTCTGAACTCAAGGTTCAGACTCTCCTCTCCTCTCCTCTCCGTGTCTGAACTCAAGGTTCAGACTCTCCTCTCCTCGTTTTCTCTCCTCTCCTCGTTTTCTCTCCTCTCCTCGTTTTCTCTCCTCTCCTCGTTTTCTCTCCTCTCCTCGTTTTCTCTCCTCTCCTCGTTTTCTCTCCTCTCCTCGTTTTCTCTCCTCTCCTCGTTTTCTCTCCTCTCCTCGTTTTCTCTCCTCTCCTCGTTTTCTCTCCTCTCCTCGTTTTCTCTCCTCTCCTCGTTTTCTCTCCTCTCCTCGTTTTCTCTCCTCTCCTCGTTTTCTCTCCTCCCCTCGTTTTCTCTCCTCTCCTCGTTTTCTCTCCTCTCCTCGTTTTCTCTCCTCTCCTCGTTTTCTCTCCTCTCCTCGTTTTCTCTCCTCTCCTCGTTTTCTCTCCTCTCCTCGTTTTCTCTCCTCTCCTCGTTTTCTCTTCTCTTCTCCCTTCCCCCTCTCCTCCCAGTGAGAGTTTTTGCAGTTTATATCATACTCAACTCTGGCATTTCAGCAATGCACTTGGAAGTTGCTTCTAAATGCTAAACTTTATTTTCCTGCATGTTTTTTTTTTTTTTGTTCCACTCTTGAACAGGCATTTCTTGGAAGAGAAAGTACTCACAGAACTATAGCACACGACAATCATACTACATGTCCAGATGGTATGTAAATATTAATATTCACACAGCACTGAAGATTACAACATAATTAGAGGCTATATAACCATGTAAATCAGTTTATAATGAGTATGGCAGATACGGGACCAAATTTTGACATTCTTCCAGGCCTGACTTTTTGGAATCTCTTTTTCTCCTTCGTTTACGAGGAATTAATCATTTGGAACCTGATCCAAAAAGCTGTACAGTCAATGCAAGTCTTCCATTGACTGCAGCAAATTTTGGTGGAGATCTCCAATTATGTAAACTCCCTTGAGTCCTTGGCAAGGCAAACACAGTACAGGCCTCCCACTACCTCATCCCTCAACAGCAGCACCAAGGTAAGTTATCAGAAACCTGCCACATAAGATTCACTCTTTGGAATAGATGAGAGAGGCAGGCAAAGCCTTCCATTTGGACAGAGGACATGCACGTCCTCAAGCATGCTAGGTCACATCCTGACAGAGTGTCATCAGGCTACTCTGTCTATGGGTCTGCTGCCTGGCTCTGCTCCCATGCAGGGACACCAGGCCAGCTCCTGTCGGTCAGTAATTCTCACATGGACCCCAGAGGTGGCCATAGACAACTCCCTACAAAAGAAGCATGGAGCGGGAACTGTTAGAGTGAAACGTGAGCGGGCTCAAGCCTCAGCAGGCACAGCATCAGGAAAAGCTGCTTCCAGCTCCCCTCTCTCCTTTCCAGCCACCATATTTGATCAGACTTTGGTTTTCTGGTGGCAACATCTATTTCTCTTTCTGGCTTGCACACAGTTATGGACATAGACTAACAATTTAGCCATCTGAATAGAGCCCTCAGTGGATTTAGACCCGATTGCACTATGGGAGCTGTTAACAGACACTCTCTGCTTTCTACAAATTTATTCCTTTGACTTTTTCTGCTAGCCATGGAAGGCTGGCAACCATTGCAGGAAGAGATGCCAGTGGACAGGTTACCACTCAAGTGTTTTAAGAGTCCTTCACAGAACCAAACTGTCAACAGTTACCTCCCTTACTGAAAGATGGATGTGTTTTAAATTGTAAGAAAACTGGTGAATAGTAAACAACAAATAATTGATACTGATCTTCTTTAGCAAACTGTATAAAGTTAGTCCTTAGCTAAGTATGCTCACGGAGAGGCAATTCACCTAAAGGAATTTCGCAGATAGGTGACAAGCAACAGCATAACTCTGCTCAAACAATCGAGACCTAAAATAACATTTTATGGCATTCTGCCTAAACACAAAGAACCAAATTAGAATACCATTTTATTGTATTTTGTGCACACACGTTCAGCAAAACTCAGCAATGTTATGAGTCTTTTGAAGTGAAAGTGTTTCTCAGGTAAGTACATGTGGTTTAGGTGTTTTCTATTACAATATGTTCTAAAGCTGTCTCCATCCTGTGTTGCTGGAAGACTAGATCAACACAGAACTTGTTTAAACTAAGTATTTTGCCATCAGGTTATTCTGTGGTACAGGTGAGAAAGCAATTCATAAGGCAATACCTAAATAGTCCACATTTCACAACCGTTCAATTATCTGTTGTTTCTTCCTCCGCCAATATATACTCTGTGCCTATCTGCCCCAGCAGCTTACTTCCCACACCCTCTGCTGCTCCTCCCTGTTCAGATGTGTACCCACCAGAACAGGTCATTGCATGTTTTGGGCAAAATTTCTTCAGCAAATAACTCTCAAGCTACAAATATTTTATAAAGTAATTGGAACTACATTTGTAAATATATAATTTAAAAACTACGTTGTAGTGCTACAATATGGCTTGTGAAGGCTTTCTCCTACCCGCTTAGACAGCTTTGCGTGTGTCAGTTGAAAGATGAATTTCAAAACATTACCATTGTATATTTTATACCTGCTTTTTGCAGTCATTTTAAAAAGTGTCATTTTATGTCATTTTATTAAATGACACATTTTAAAATGTGTCATTAATTCACATGAGTTTTCACAAATAGCAGTCTCCCGTGGATCCCTGAAACTAAAGACAATAAGAGACAAGAAAAAGACTTAAATTTAAAATGTTTCTATAAATAGATTAACAACAAAGGGAGGACTAAGGAGAATCTCCATCCTCTACTGGATGCAGAAGGAAACATGGTGACCAAGAATGAGGAAAAGGCTGAGGTGCTGAATACCTTCTTTGCCTCAGTCAGTGACCTATTGCACTGTTGCAGTACACTGTTATGGACACTGGGTGGCAGTATAGACGGTCGGAAGATTACGTGCTTACGTGCTTACGTTACAGGAATGCAGTAACCACCCACAATGGGCGAGGCTTAGTAGAATTATATAGCCCTCTGTGTTCCTCAATAAAGCGGCCATTTTACATCCTCTGTATCAGAGTAAAGTGCATAAATGGACCCCTGGCGGAAGAGGCCAGGTGCCAAATATCACAATAAGTTTCCACATTGCACCACTTAGACACTTAGATCTGGGCAAAGACAAATCAATGCACATTTTCACCAACTACTCAAAAACCGGAAAAAAAAAAACCTTCCAGAATATATATAAAAGCAATGAGCCAACCAACCTGTTTCTTTATCTTGATATCTTACATTTATTCATATTTATTGGGCGTATTCAAATAACAGGAAAACTATTAAATTTGACCATGGATCTGGACAGTGAATGAAGAAATGACATAAATACTCTCTTTGATGACTTTCATAATATTCAGTGCAGCTCTCTGACAGCACCAGACAGGATGATCTTACCCCAAGTGCCTTACCCCAAGGACACTGCAGCAAGTATTGCCAGCGTGTTTGCATGTTCTGTCCCTCCATGTGCAAGATTTTCCCAGAATCACTTGGTGACACACAAGTACGAAAGGAAAACTTTCCAGTTATACCAGCTCTCTACACAATAGAACACAATCCTTTCTATAGTATTGTCTCTTATCTTACTTGATCTTGTACTGTCAGGTGTCCTTACATAAATTAATTGAAAATTAATCTTCAAAC
Source organism: Buceros rhinoceros silvestris (assembly GCF_000710305.1). Taxonomy (NCBI): domain Eukaryota; kingdom Metazoa; phylum Chordata; class Aves; order Bucerotiformes; family Bucerotidae; genus Buceros; species Buceros rhinoceros. The sequence continues at coordinate 66,494 of NW_010427467.1, read as the reverse complement.
GTAGCCTAGCCTATCAATTTTAAAAGATCTAGCCATAGACTTTGTTTTACAGAAAGAAGATGATTTTCTGATGTGAGTAAAAGGGAATATTAAAGCATCTTTTGAGCATTAAATTTGGCATGGATAAGCATCTCACAATTTTTGTTTCTCCTCTGTGGTTGATTATCCCTGTGCCTAGTCTCGGTCATGAACTAGGTATCATCATCACTGATCTTGTTTATGGCATTAAAGCAAGTATATTTATCACTACACAACTTAGTAGGAAGTGCAAAGACATGCTGGGTGGAAACTGTGAGCCAGACTCTGCCAGCTCTGCCACCAAAGGAAAGCACTAAGGCCACAGCTCCCAGCTGAGCAGGATCAAACCTGCGGAGGACACAGCATGAAGCTGGATCTGCCTGAGCGTGAAAGGAAGAGTCGTAATGAAAGGAAGTCTCCAAGAGAGAGCTGTTGTAGAGCTGATCTGTGCTCCCTGAGCTGCAGATAGAAAAGGCACCAGAAACCTTGATGAGGGTTTGGGGGCACTGACAAGTCACCAAAACCCCAAAAGATCCTGCTAGATACAAGCTTGCTGTGATTAGAATTAAGTGTTCTCTTTCCCCTACCTCATTTATAAACATTTGTAACTGTGTTGCCTGTATTGAACGCTGTAAATACTTCTCCAGGCACTCTTCCCAAAACTCTCCTTTAATTTAAACCACGCTAAAGGAGCTGGGTAAGATCAAAGTACTTGCCATCAAGAATGTGGAGAGTTAAAACCGCGAGTAGTAAGAAACCACATCAAGTATCCAGATCCTCAATGTGATACTTCAAGAGAGCCAAAGGGTAAAAGGACCTACCCCTACAGAAGTTACAAGGGCTAACTGAAGACTTGGCACTGTGGGGATGATTAGCAATCCTGTGACCGTAGCCTTCTCTGGCATACAGCCAGGTGGTGGGAAGCAGTCCTGAGCACAGGTAGCCTCCAGGCAACAAAGGAGATTTTTCTAAGGGAAGAGCATTTCTTTTTTCCATGCTTGCACATGGTAGACAGCATTAGACAGCCTGGCAGACGTGCCAAGCTTTCTAACAGGTTCAGAAGTCACGGCTCTTTGTTTGCAAAACCAACCCTGGAATATTGAAGTGAAGCTAGAGAAAACCTGAGAAAGTTTTGAGTGTGCAAAACCTGTGGTGTCACAGCACAATTTTTCACAAAATCTAGCCACTGTTATGTCAGAGTGGCACAATACCCATTTCAGTCACATTCTTTTTCTGTTAAGGTTTTCAAACAGGGATTTCAAGTTAAAAATATATATTAAGAAAAGGCTGTTTGAACAGTTGTGTTATACCTGTATCTTGGATTCATGTGGTTAGTTATTATCCTAGAGGAATTCTAATATCAAAGGCAGCAAAATCCTTTGACCAGAGTCAGATTTTGGCCAGCATGCTCCACCTATAGTTGGATTCCCAAGACACTATCACAATGCAAAGTTCACTGTTACTTATAACCTTCATTTCTCCATAAGAATCAGTGGAGAATCGGGCTTTTTTCTAGGTGCCACAGCAAGAGAATAGCAAACTGGGCCCACGGAAGGAGCTTATTGTCCAAATAGAGACCTGGTGATGGGAAACTCATGAGCCCAGCACAGCATACACAGAACGGTAGATCCTTGGCATTGGGAGAGGAGATTGGCCAGAATGTTTAGCCAATGGAAGGGACAAAGCTTCCAGAAAAAAAGGTTGACAAAGGGCTAAGAGTGGAGTGACATGGAGCTGAAGAAGCTGAACAAAATTGAATTGGAGAATGGTTGCAAACTGCATGGTCTGCTGGGTGCCAGAAATCCCAGGCTGGGGCTGGCTGCAGTCTCTGGCCAGCTCCCCTGCAGGTTTCCCAGTGGGCCATGCAGGGAAGCAGGGAGGAAAACACATCTGGGCAAGATCCTCCCCTGCACACTTCTGGGTTCAGAAGGTTGCTGGCAAACTCCATCTCTCTCCTTCCTCTCCGTGCAGCAGGCCCAGTTTTGGCTGCCTTTGCAGCTGCAGCTGTTCCTACCAGCTGGAATCAACCGTTCTGGCCCTCTTCCAGCTCAAAAGAAATTACATTCTTGCAAGTGGATATTGCAACTTCCTGTCCTAAACAATCATGTACTGTTCCTCTGCACTGTTAACCGGCTGCTGCCTTCTACCCAGAGATGGCTGTGGGCACAGGGTGGGGTGCTAGAAGAAAGGTGGTGATGTATCAAGTTAAGACATTCCTACGTAGGTTTTTCTGCAGTTTAGGAAGGTCAGGGGCTGCTTCCTGCCAGCCCTGCACGCCTGCAGACAGCATTCAGCACTCCAGCGACATAAGGGTGATGAATACTACCACTACCTAGACAATGCAGCAAAAGAGTGTCTGTTCTTGGCCCAAATCTTCCAGGTGAAATCTTCCTCTATGCCTAAACTTCATAAAATAAGCATCTCCTAGAGCTGATGCAAGAACTTTCTTGCATCCGCCAAACATGTAAAACTAGAGCCTGGCCCATAACACCTGGAAAAGAAAGACTTGCATAAAACATCCTAGTGCAAAAAGTGATGAAAGCATCCAAATGATTAAGTGGTCCCAAAGAACAGATTTAGTTTCCTGCAGTTAGTCTTCTAAAAATGTTCCTCTCAATCTCCAGTTTCTACATCGTGTGTATGTGAGAAAAAGAACAATCCATCCATGCCAGAGAATAACCAGCATCTGCCCAAGCACAGCTCAAGGCATATTGTTCCCTTCCAACTCGGCTACATGAGTAGTGTGGATCTGAAGTAATCGTCACACTTTGTTTTTCTGTAACTTTTTCCACATCAGAGTTCTTCAGAGATGTTGACTGGTTAAACTATCCACCCCTGGGTGGATGGCACCCTGAAGAAGGTGTGTACACATTAATGAATAGGAGCGCAGCACAGAGTAGCATAGAGGGAGCAGAAGTACCTTGAAAGACAGAGTAAAGAAATGAGGAAGCTGAGAACCAGGCTCCCGAGTAAGAGGCCATGAGTATGCTATGAAATGTTGGGAGTACTTTGGGGGACAGCAGTTACCACCCAGAGAGGAACCACATCTTGTCACAGTCAGTAGATTCACAGCAAGCAGTCAGGGGAGTTAAACCACTCATTGCATCTAAGAGTAATTGACTACACATTTGGGGATGGAGGGCTTTTACATATTGCTGATACCTCCTTAGTTCCTAGTGCCTAGACCTCGATGTCTGTAATTACTGGCCTGGTGATGTACCTGTGAATTACTGCTACGCCCTGGTCACTGAGACAAAGCAGCAAAGCAAATCACACAGAGTTGCACTGAAAGCCTGTGCTGGACTCCTACTGTAGGTCTGTCACAGGTTGGGTAAATAATACATCATCTTGCCTCCATTTTTGGATCAGTTTCTGCTTGCAAAATACTGCTGAGCACTAGGACATTTCATAGGAACAAACAACATGTTTGTCTTGGTGGAAATACCAAATATTCCATTAACGGAACTGCCCCTTAGCATAACTAAAAAGCCTGGTAGGTACTTCCTAAAGAAAGTGCAGTAACACCGTTTCCCATGCACTTTAATAGCACAATATCAAGTGATGTACTGACAAAAGCAGCATTTTGAAAAAAAAAAGTTTTTTTCATAAACAGCTAGTCACATGGTCATTCCACCTAGTGTTTTAGATTTGTGATAGGCTCTATCTTGGCCAACAGCCAGTCTAAATATAGTCTAAAACCAAATATTTAAGTGTAAGCCTGAACAGACAGATTTTTATTTTCTTAACACATTCCCTTCAAGTGCTACAAGTTCTGCTGCAGATGAAGCTATGCACAGATATTTCTCCTCCAAAGGAAGTCTTATATCTGTGGATTCCCAAGATGATGCTACAGGAGAGAAAATACTAAAGTACTTTTACATATGAGCTTGAGGGCCATAATTTATAAAAATGTCTCGAAGTGTTGTACAGTACAGAAAAGCGTCCAGATAAATCATGGAAACATATCCATTAGGTACAGTATATTTTCAGCATATGTTGTCTGCCAGCTTATAACATATACACCTGCACAGGGGAGTGCTAGAAATCGGTAAATTAAACGTGATTTATCAGCTATGGTGTCACAAAGTGTCTGTATCTCTATGTATCTCTTGAATGCTCCACTTTGCACAATGGTACTCCATTACCCAGTTATCTCAGCTGTATGACACTCCCTGGGCAAAGCCAGTAGAGTGAGAATGAAACAGGGCCACTGAAAAGAAATTATAAACCAGGGTGTTTTCCTGAGTTTCCACAGATCCTCTCACAACATCTAGATCTCACCTGGGATTCTGATTTTCTTCTTTTTTTGCCTCAGGTAACTGCTCTTTCCTGTTTCTCCCTCTGCTGGCTTTGTGCTAGAAGATCTCCAGCCCGCTTTGCATGAGAATGCCTCACTTGCCCATTCAGTAAGTAATTTTTGTCCTTCCTGCAGCTCTGCTTGGCCCAGGAGACAGACTAACTACACAAAAATGAAACAATTCCTTGCACTAGTGAGCAAGAGGTGGATCACCAAGACCTTGCGCTAACCCGAGTCCAACAGATCTCTGGTCCTAAGCCAGGGCTGAGAAAACACTGTCGTGTAAAGACTGCCAACAATGGACCCAAGAAAATTCAGCATCAGCTCCACCATCATGAGTGAAACGTTTGGGGTTTTTTTGTTTGTTTTTCTCTCTTTTAATTAGAAATCTTTGGGCTTTCTTAAACTTTAAGTACTGGGAAAATGAAAACAAACCAAAGAGAACATCCTTCCCTTCCTCCAATAGCGTCACACTTTTACACCACTTCCAACACTTGACAATATCACCCATACCCTGATTAAGTCTCTTTCCAATATCTCCTATCAGTCTCCTTCCAATCCTCCTTAATTAAAGTTTTCTCAGAGCTTGAAGTGTGACCTATGCTACAACATGTATAATTGGCAATTTAAATTTTAAGTAACCACGTCAGTAACAACAACAACAAAAATAGTGTGAACTCAATGTGGAACAGGGAGTTCCAGAGATCTAACCCTTTCAGTTTTGCAAGTCCTATTGATCAAAGAAATATAACTATCATGTTATCAGAAAAATTAAGAGAGTTGCCATAGTCACGAAAGAAATTCCTCCTTTTCTTACTGTCACCTGCACCTTCCCTGTCCCTTGTGCTCCATTGCAATGGACATACAGACTGAAAAGCTTTTTGTTTTGCACTTGCATGTCTATTGCACTTGTTTTATTGGATGCCACATGTATTATTCTCTTAGGAATTTAGATTGTCTTTATTAATTGCCCATTAGTAACATCAGTTGATGTTGATGAACAGTGTAAAGAAAACAGACAATTCCCATTCATTTTTAAAGCTCCTCATTGAGTATTATATTTAAGTAGTTCTTTGGGGAGTGCTCTCCAAAGTCTGGCTCATTTTGTTGGTAAGAGACTGCTACAATAGACCAAGCATTCAGCTGAGCAGAAAAGGATTTAATGGGACTGAGAACCTGCCTAATTTAGGCAGACGCTCCCTTCCTGTTATTGCAAGATGTTTTATTTTCTCCCCACATAATCTGATGGAGCAAAAAAGAGGGTTCAGGACACAATATTCTCCAGGGATATGGAGCTCTATTAAATCTATTTAACAGCATTAAATCTATTAAACAGCAGCTAGGAGTCCTGTGCCTTACCATAAACCAGTAAATACCGTAAAATAGGAAAACAGTTTTATAGCCTTTGCTTTTACTTTGAGCTGAGAGTTTACAGCTTGTCAGCTTTAGGGAGAAGAGGTTTTTCTCCAAAGTCTTTTTTTTTTCTTTTTTTGTTGTTGTTGTTGTGTTATGTTAAAAATGTAAATGCTCAATGCTCCATTCCCATTATAAGCCACCATCATTTCTCTGTCACTGCAGCTGAAAATCTGGAATGCTTTTATTCCTCTCCCACTTACAGAGTGATGCTGAGTGAGTATCAGCACTTGTTGACCCTGTGACTTTGGTCAGCTGCAGGATAACAAAGATCCACCGTACACTGCATTCCCCAGCAAAGCTGGCTCACTGCATTTCTTAAGGTGTGTTCTCAGAGCTGAGACATTCCTTTTTACAATTTCTAACTCATCTAGATTCCCCTATAAGATGTGGTATGGTTTGCACACATACTGTAACTGTTCTCTCTTCACCTGACAGATTTAGCATGGAAGAGGCTGATGTTCTCTGTGTGGCCCATGCAGTCCAAGAATAACAAAAGGCCAGATGGAGGCTTTACAGGATAACATCCCTGAATAGATCGGAGAACCTTCCACAGAATCATAGAATAATTCAGGCTGGAAGGGACCTCTGGAGGTCACCTAACCCATCCCTGTGCTCCAAGCAGGGCCAGCTTCAAATGTAGATCAGATTTCTCAGGGCATTCCAATTTCAAAATGTGCTGATCTCTGACAGTACGCAATAGTGACACTTCCCAGAACAATAACCATATATAGCAACGTTTCAGTAAATCAGCTACAGAACAAATAGGTTTAATTCCAGCCGCTACATTTTCGCTATTGGGTACTTCCATGACAGAGGATAGTTTACAAAACATGCATCTTCCTCTCATACATACAGGAGAGGGGCAGCCAGCTCAACTGAATAGTAGTTGTAAACTACCAAAGGATAAAAAGTTTGGTGCCTTAAAGTTACAGAATAGTCAGACATTACTAACCCACCTGCAACGTGCTCAAATCACCTTCAGTCTGTCCCACCCATGTGACACCCAACTAGCCTTTCCTCTCTGCATCCAAACAATAATTTGTTTTAATAGGCAATACAGCATTAACTAAAGCAACTCATGACATTTTCTGTTGCAGCTTTTTTTCCTGTATAAAAACAAAGCTAAAATCTATTAGAAAGCAAATATATTTTACAATGTTTGCAGCATTTGAGTCCCCAGGTACAGATAAGTGCCTTGTTGATACAGCTGTGATTCCCTCATGACAAGTGTTTCTGGGGCTGGCAATAGCACATCTTCAACAAAACCTAGGTAGCTTCCGCAGCCACCTGGTATTTCCAGTCACCTTATAAAAGACAGTTCAAACAACTCCCAAGCTACGCAGCTTTTAGATTAGATAAGAAACAAACAGGAAAAATGCAGGAAAGAAAAAAAAAGAATAAACTCATCACAGCAGTAGGAGAAAGTGATAGGTTTTGAAAAGAAGTTCAAAGGAAAATCTTTTTCTCACAGTTACACGCTCTTTTGGTAGACGGGTTGGTTTTTTTCTGTTATTATTGTTGGCCAGGAGAGGGGGAGATTTTGCATTGTCCAAACATAAGGGAAAATGCAAAATAAAAGTTTATTTGATTTTCAGACTATAAAGATTTGTCCTTTAGTTTCAAACAACAGATCTCACTAGGGTAAAAAAAAAACAACCTTAAAAGCAAACATGTAAATAAATGTAGGTAATTCTATCTCCAGTATTCAAAAAATGCTTGGAAGACATTTCTGTGTGTGTGAAAATAAACCTGGAAGAAACTTAAGTCAGGGTGATGACTTGAAAGAAGAGAAATGCGAGATCAGGTACCATTTACATTATTAACGGAGAAATTAGGATTTGTTCCCTTTAAATTCTCCTACTAGCATTATTCTTGTTACTATCACCGTACAAGGGGTTTTAGACAAAGCGGCACACAGCATTCGCTAAATCCATGCACAAAATCGAGACCAGAGACACTTGTATCCTAATTCCACTTTTATTATTCTCAATAAAATGGAGTCTTTGAAATCCACAAAGGATCAGTGATGTTAACAAATACATCTTCCAGCTGTTTTAGGCATAATGATTGTATGACTAATGCACAGGTAAAGCAGTTAGAAAACCGAAAGCACTTTAATTATATGTAGCCCAGTGATAGACATTATCGTGCCAATCCCCTACTTATACCAAAAAAGGCATCAAAACACCACTGAGCTTCTGGGAGGGCAAGGCAGTCTGCACAGTCTTCCACAAGGGAGGCATGAGTCTGTCCATGCCCCCTCTCATCCGAGAGACCAAAATCATTTAGGGACACTACACAGTGACAGGTACAACAGCATAAGGAGGTCTGATATTCCCCCTTGTTCTCAAGGACATGCAATCACCTGAAGAAAACTTTTCCATTCCTAGGATACTCTGACCCTATAGATCTCCCCATGCATAGCATTTTTGCGCTAGAGCTTTACTGTACGAAGGGAGTATATTCCTCCAGAGCGGAAGCTGGCAAGCAGGCAGGCGGGGAGGGCAGCCCAGGTGAGGCAGTGGATGGGAAGAGCAGAGGACAGTACAAAGTCAGGCCATGCCAGGCTACACAGAGCAGCCCAAAGTAGGAGTCGAACAAGCATCCAGGATAATATCAGCAGCTCGTCAGTCTGATATTGTTGATCACACATATTATTTGGATCGAAGTACTCCAGTGGTATTGGTAGATCGACCACTACAAAGAAACTCTCCAAGCAGCATGGAGAATTTAGACACACAGCTCCCATGAACTTCAATGAGAATGAGGCATCTGTCTCCTGCGGTAGCTTTGAAGCTCTCGGCCAAAAGTATTCTTAGCCCTACTGTCATGCATGTCCCCAAAGAGACAAAAAAAGAAGGTGCGAGCATGTGAGACTGAGAGCGGACATGGTTGAGGAAGTGAGACCAAGCAGAGCCTGATCTGGGAACCCTGCAGAGACGGATCATGTCCCTCAAGTTTTATGTTATCAACACTTATTTGGAAGTAACAAGCAGGCCTTTTCCCTTTAGGAAAACGAGGGAGTCAGTCTGGCGCACCGGGCTGCTGATACACAGCTGCTTTCAGTGGCATTCCCAGATCATTGAAGTCAGCTCAGGTATCTCTACCTGACCTGTGGGCACAGAAAACAGAAGAAGCCGGGCAAAGAGAATGGTACAACAAGAATACCAGGGAAAGACAGTGTTGCAAGAGCTGTATTTGCAAATATTCCAGATCAAGTCTCTTCTCCATTTATGGTTTGTATTTTCCCACCAAGTGCTTGAATGTGAAAAGGGAGAAAACCAGCTCCTAGAGAGATGAAAAAAAATCCTTCTGCATTAGTATCAGCTCAGTAGCAATGTATCCTCTTGCTTCCTATTGGTACGCAGAGGTTTTAACTCTGATCTGCTGCATGAGGTTGAATACAGTTGAATTTCCTTCCCCAACTGCACCTACATCCTTTACTTGTGTGTGGTCTCTCACCTCTCTACAACACTGATATTATCTCCTGCTTCTAGTTCAGAAGGTCTAGAAAGCAGTGGCTACAGCACATTAATAATAAGCATTGAGTCTCAGATTCCCCTGGAGCCTTGAATTACTTATTTGGTGGGTTAGAAAAGCTCTGCATGGAAAAATGTACCCTGCAAGGACTTGGAACAACTGTATGTGACTAAACTCCCATTCCTTGCAGATCTAAACCAAGCAGTCAGAGCTCCCTGTCCTGAAGAGGTGACACACAGGGAGGAGCTCCTGCATTTTCAGATAATCTTTTGTGCCTCATAAAGGCATTTCATGGAAATGAGACAAGAATTACAGTATTTCAATGTAGACCCTAGAAATAAAAAGCTGTCTGAAAGTGTGGTCAAAAGTCAGTCAGTAATCTTATATGACAAGTAATTAATTAACTAATTCTTTTTTTGTTCTTGCTTCTTTTTATCTCCAAGGGCAGAATGCCAGTCCATAGCCTGAACTCAACTGAGCAAAGATGTTGCTATTGTATATCCTTTATCTGCTGCAACACCCCTTGGAGCTTGACAGTTTGAAATTTCATTTTCATGTTGCAGCTGTATTTTCATAAATCCGGGAAGTTAAATGATTCTTGGAATAACAGAGAAGATATTAAATTGCCAAGTAGGGTTGATATTAATTTTCATTATTTGTTCCTATAAATAGGTATGATCTTGGTTTTTTTGGAACATAGTCTCATGTTGAGCAATATCTTTTCCTCAGATGGCATCAAGAGGCACAAAGCAAGCTTAAACTTCTCTCTGGCCCAGCTCCCTTCAAAGCTGCGATCACAATAGCCAAGGCAGATTCAATGATGTGTAATCAGGCTGCTAGATAGGAGCCCAAAGAAATCTGAACTTTACTGTGGTAAAATTGGAACCACAAAATATCCATTCTGCTTGAAAAGCCATTCCTATATATTAGGTATCCCTACTGTTTTGTCACCTTTCTGCTCTTTTCCAGAATGAAGTGTAAGGTTACTAGATCCACAAAGGCTGCAGGCACAGAACGGGGGGGATTTCCACAGTCCCCCAATGCCCGAATATTGTCAGCTTTAACAATTTGGTTAACAACAGTGGTAACGTGTATTGGTAAAAAATTAAATTAAATTAATACTCAGGATTTATTTTGATGGCATTTCACTCTTCAGATTTCTAGCTTAGCTCGTTTCCAAGATAGCAGTATAAACTTCCATTGCGTATGTTTTCCTCAGCACTACAAACCTCAAATATTTTAAAAACGTAAGTTAGGTCCTAGTATCACAGTTAGTGTCAATGATCTTTGGCTTATTCTCAGTTTTGAGCCTGAGAATGCCATTTCCAAGACAGTCTTCCTAATCACATGCCACAGAAAATCACTTTTAAAACAGCACATTTAAATTCTTCTGCAAGCCTGACTAGACACACATTGGTTTTCTGAAAAACAGAAAATGCCCAGAATGGGCATTGGGGTGAATGAGCTGATAGTAAGCCTTTACAAACAAAAATGGTTTTAATAGCACAACAGACTGAAACAAAGGCAATGAAAAATAAGAAGTAAATCCAGTTTGACAGGATTCTTTTCATTATTCATTCTTTAGAGCAGAGGCTGTCGCTTGATTTGTACAACATTTGGCATCTCTCAGTCAGGTCAGTGAATTACCAGAATTTGTGCACATTCAACTGGAGACCGAAGATGGTTGAATACCAAGTTTCTAACACTGAACTGCAAAAATCCAAATACCTCTTTATGCAGCAGGATTAAGGAAAGTAGACATGGAAACTAAATCCTTTTCAGTCAGTTGATTCAAACTGTAACATAGTTAAATTGCTAATTTCATTAAAATATACTTAGCATAAAAAAAACCCTCAGGAAATAGTCAGCATGGCAGCCAGCAATGCAAAATAGAGTGGTGCATTTCCATCACTATTGTAAAGAAATTGTGTGGGTGGTAGAGCATTTTCTTTTCAGAAAAAAAAAAAAGATAAAGAAAAAAGTATTGGGTGTATAGAAATCAGAGCTTACCTAACACACAACAGTCCTGCACTTTCTCTCATCAGATCTGCACCTTTCTTTGGAAGCTGCTGTTAATACAGCAGTTCCTAGATGAATCAGCTCCTGTTAGTGTACACTTCTGAAGTATCACATATATCTAAATAATGCCTAGAAATCTAATGCCTAGCAATTTCACTGTCTCTAAAATTTAACAAAGTGAGCTTTTCTTTGATTAATTTAGGGTTTGTAAAATTTACCACTGGTATCATCCTTGGGAAATACAAAGGCAGCTGGATATAGTAACTTTTCCCCTCTGTGTCCACCAGAAACAGACACAACCCACCAGCTTGTGGGAAGGGTGCAAGAACAGGATTTGCTACCATGTATTTGGGGAGGACTATAACATCTGTAATATCTGCCATGCCTGTAACATCTCTTGGGATCATTCCTTTGAAAAAAAAAAATAGTGATTTAAATTCCTCCGTGGTTTAGGGCATCAGTACTACTGGAGGGGAGGAAGTAGTGGGTAGGTTTTGCATCTCACAGAAGCTGCTCACCAGCACAGCAGTAAACCTGGGTCAGGCATTGGGACCCTGTGCATGAGCTAAAAGGATTTGTGCCCCAGTCTCCCATACTGCCATTTATTTGAGCAGATGGAAATTGAGGTCAGGTAACAACAAGTCATCTTCAAATGGCAACTGCCATTCCCTGGGCATGAGACAGGTTCAAGACCCTTGGCACAGTCAAAACTACCCTGTCTCGCCCATGGTTTGTCCTCACGGGTGTTGCATTTCAGTTTTCAGAGCAACTGACAGGCAAGGCAGGGATTGGTTTGATTCTCACACTCACATTTTCTCCAACAATTTAGCTCACTCAGAAGTGTGACTGGATGTATATACATTCATGAAAGTACGAAGATCTCTTACTCTCTTTCAGGCATACATCACCATTTTCAAAATAACTCCTGGACTGCACCACACAGACAGTATGGTCACTGTCTCTGTGAGCTCCTTTAGCAGGTACTCAGACAACTTTGCAAACAGAGCTAACACTTAGCATTTTGATATTAGTAGACAAATGTGGACTAGCTAAGTTTGACAACCTGAGGTAATTTCACATTCATAAGCTTTTATTCACCCAAACAATGTTGAAAATAACTCCTAAAACTAAGAAAATGTAAATTCAGAACTATATTGTAAAATATTAACACGGCCTGCTCCTCTGAAGCATCCTGGCCTAGAAATAGGAAAGAATTTTTGATGGGATGTATGTCTTTGAGAGAAACATGCACCTTCCTTTGAAAGAATTCCATTGCTTCGTCAGTTGGCCTTTATTCTTAAAATCTGTCCCAAGGGAAAATAAAATTTTGCTTCAGGCATTTCAAGGCTGCCTGGCTGCCAGACCTGTTTAAATCATCTGTGCTGGCTGAGAAAACAAGCTCCAAATGTCCTGAGCAGTGAGCAGCCCTATAAAAGCTGGAGCCAAGGATGGTTACACTGCTCTGCGTTTGCAGTATTTGAGCACTAGCATCTCTCCCTTGCAGTTACAACCTCACCTTGGCTGTAGGGAAGATGTACATCCAGACTAGAATGAACACACATAGAAGTTACGCTGTACCAGGACAGGTCTCAATGAGGGCTGTCCAAAACCCACTGTGTATCTACACATGACTTTTGCTGACAGCTCAGGAACAGCAATGCAAGCCAACAGACTTCCAGAGGCAGCAGTCACAAGTCTTACAAGTTCTGCTTCAGTTGGAAAACAGCTGTATTCACAGCTGCAGCAAATACAAGCATAAGATATAGGCAATAACACCAAGTCCAAGTTTTATACTTAGGAGAGGCTTTTTAGCAGTGCTCTTGCCTTCCTAGGCTGCCAGCTAGGAAGGAAAAGGCCCAAAGCATCTCTGTGACCTGGGCATGCTTGGTAGCTGTGACGCATTAGCCAGATGTCACTGTTACACACAAAAAAGCACACTAGCTGCAGAATACACGTGTCTTAAACAGCCATGGAGGTGCTGGTGGTAAGTAGGCATCAAAGAAGGGATTTTAACTGGCGGTAGTAGGAAAGAGGCTACCTTTTAGTGATGGTGTCTGTACTGACAGGTTAAGACTTCCTCAAAAAACCTGCCAGTATTTACTGTATGCACTCATGCCAAAGGACAAGTATTTAAACAACTGCCTGAGAGTGCTTTTAAGAAACCAGGCAGAACTAATGTCAGAGAAAGGAGAACAATCATGAAAGCATTCTCAAAGCTTTCTAACATGTCTCTTGAAATAGCGGTCTTGCATACAGGAATGCTAGGAGATTAAGATCCAGTATCTTGTGATCTACTGTGTCTAGAAACAAGTACTTTAATACCATTGGAAATGTGCCTACTTGGATTTCTTAATGCATATTGTTTCCATCTCTACTTGTAATGAGTGTCAAAGTCCCCTCTCCTAACCCATTATTGTTTGCCATATATGGGTATGATTTTGACTTAATAGGTCACATCTTGAGGAGAAACAGATTATTGGTTTGGGTTTGTGGGTTTTTGTTTTAAGATGACACCTTTTATATGCAATTTAGCCAACTGGCATATTAGCACACAGTGAGGCACTTCAGAAGTGCAATTTATCACAAGGCTTTCCGGCTCATGGGAGTGACTTATTCAGGTTTCCTAAAATGTGATAGCATGTGGCAAAAATGGGTTTTGCCACTCATTTGGCCATCAACACAACTTACACATAAGTCTACTGCTTATGATTAATGGCATCACCCCAATACATGCTAGTAAGAACTTGCAGCAAAACAACCCATCTCAGATTCTGTTTACTATACTGTTTATCCTTTTCCTCTAAATTCTTCCCTAGAGCATGTAAGTTAGTATGAAGATGATGGTATGTCTGCCACAATTCATTCCCAAACACTGGTCACTCTGAGAGATAAATCAGCAAAAACCTAACTGCCAGATTGTGCAAGTCTATCTGTCTTTTTGAAAAAGTAATGGAGACAGCTTCTCAAATCCCATTCGCTCCTCACAAACTTTCTACTGCGTATGCCAGTTAGGCCTTTCTTCAGTAATGTCTCTGGTTATGCTTTACCACATTCAGCCACACAACCCATGCAACCACTTCACAGGAATTTAGTGACCAAAATAACAGATCTTGCATATTAGTAACACAAGGACAGATGGTTTTCAACGTCAGTGTGTCCATTAAGGACCACAGGACTGCAGAAACATCAAAGATGACGAACAATGCCTTCACCATATTTTAGCATTGCTTTGGTGACAACACCTCTTAAAACTCAGCAATAAACTTCATACAAACAGATGCACAAACCCAAACACCAGCTCTGAAAATCTTCCAAGATATGATTACAGTTCCAAACTTTTCTACTGGTTGCTAACACTGAGAGAAGCTGATCCAAACTCAAGATCCAAATGACCATCTTGTCTGATTGCGCTCAGGTTTAACTAAAACCACACAGTTTTAATTTTGCCTAACTCAAAGTGGAAAGTGCCATTAATTAGTCATCATAGCTACCTCCTTTGATTACATGCCCTGACTTCCCTTCCCCTGTGTGCTGAAAGCTAATGCCACAGCTTTGCAGTTTCTGCATCCAACTGGGAGGTGCATACATACCTAAGGACAAATGATGTTAAACAAAGTGGGGCTGGAACACAGCTCTTTGTGACTGTAAGTTATGGGAAATACTGGATGTCCATCACCTTCAGTCACTGTAGCCATCCCACAGCCATAGATGCAATCAATCACCTGGCTGAAGGTTTCAGGGCAGTCTGCTAATAGTTTCCATATGATCTTCTCTGTTGGCTTTGAGGGATCAACACAGGCACAAGAAAGCCTGGATTTGGTTATTATCGCTTTTTCTTAAGCTGCCCTATGATGACCATTATCAATATCATTCAGGCTTTCTCTTACAGTCTTTGGAACTGTCCTGGTTTTGCTGTGACAGAAACAGAGGCATTGTATGCAGGCCGTTAGCAATTTCAAGACAGCCAGGAGCTTAAGCTGGGTGGGGAGCGCAAAAGCCAGGGCAGCTGACCTGAGCTGGCTCACAGGTTTATCCTATACCATAAATGTCATGCTCATTATAAGGGGGGAAGTTTGCTGAGGATGGCAGGCTTTTTCTGCTCTTCCTTCTTCTGCTTCTCCCCATCCCTGGAGATACTCGTTTACCATTCTGCTCTCGAGGACTGCCTTACCATTTATTGTGACTGTCATACATTCACTGGGTTGAGTAAAACTTTGTATACTTTCATTGGCATTAGTTTTAGTTTTGCTGTTTCACTGTATCTGTTTTCATTTAAACCCATGGGGTCTCCTCTGCTTTTCCCAATGCCCCTTCTCAGCTGAGGAGGGATCATTGGGTGATAGAGCAACTGCTGTAGTTTAGCCCTGGATATGGGCTAAAGGGACACAGGTGCTTAAACACACACAGATAGCAAAAAACTCCTCCCAGATCTTCCACATTAACTAGAAGATTGGAGCCATGTTCATTTGCCCCTAGCACAGGGGCAAACAACCTGCAAGCAAATTGAAAATCAGCAGAATATTTAACATTAGACCACAGCCTATTTCCTGCTCTTCCCTCTTCCAAGGAACTATGGTACTTTTCCTGCTGCAAATGCTCGGTGTTGTAGGAAATCACTTAAAGGTGTCCTAATCGTAAATGCATCCCCACAGTTACGGACACTTGATTGCCTTTTTGCTGGCCTTACTACAGCAGACAAATATCTCCAACAAGATAATGGGACAGACAGCTGGGGGAAGTAACTTTGTCATTTGCCACACCTAAATTTGACAGAAATCTTGAAGTTCTATGCATGCACATAGTTTTCAGCAAAACTCCCAGCTAGAGGGGTTAGGTAGAATTAGCTTCTGTTTAATAGTGTATGTGAGATTTTTTGGGGCAATCTATGCTTTTAACCTGCTTTGTTTTCAGGGAGCCCCAAAGCGGTTTCTGAGAACTGTTCTAATGTATGCTTATATCGAACGGGTGGAGAGGTGCCCAGAGGACCAGATGCCCTTCCTTCCTGAGTTGCTAACACTGCCAACCGGGCTGGGCCCTTCAAGATGAGGAGAGGAAAAAAGGGGAAAAGAACAGCAACTTGCACAATGTGTTCTGCACAAAGCCACAGCTTTACTAACAGTGCATTTCAAAGAATAGGGGAAAATACAACTCTGTTTCTGCAAGTACCTCACCCAGCTATGCATCGTGACAAAAATCGGTTCCACCGTTAAAGCAGTAAGAATGCTGGTTACTGAAAACTCTGGACATTCATCTGTGTTGAAGCAGTTCTGTGCCATCCAGTTAGTGAACGTCAGAAAGATAGAAAACCTACTTGTATCACATCCCAAAAATTAAAACAAAACATTGCAATTAACTTATAGAACTATTGACTACATAATGAAAAGTGCAATTAGATATATTGCTTGCAAAGCTTACCATCGTCAGTGGGACCATGTGGAGTCACCGGAAGGATGTGGGTATATTTGAGTGTATGCTTTAGCTGGAAAACAGCACAGAAGAGGTAATCAAGTTAATATTATAGTTACACCAGTTCAGTTAGACCACACAAATCATTTCTAGAACACAAATAACAGCCTCCCAAGTGAATGAAATCATTGAAGCCAATATACTTTTCAAATTTATTTGCTGAAAGCATGGGACTGAAAGCTTTACTGAAAAATGAAAAATCTAACAAATTGGCAACAAAATATAATATAGGAAGGAAATAAAAATAAATTCAGGATAGCAGACATGTCTGCCACAGATAAGAAATAATAAAAGCTCAAAATTAATCCCTGACAAGTAAAATTTTATGGCACTGCAAAACAGAAGTGACCACCCTCCGACCATTTTCACTTAGCACAGTATTCAAAAGCCTATTCTGAAAATTACTATCATTTTCAGCATTGACCACACTCATTTGAGCATGTGTTGATTTCATAAGTGCACTCAAACACACTCACCAGTACCCATGATTTTTTTTTTCCTATATTAATTACAGTAAGGTTTGGAAGCTGTAAGAACAGGCTCCCCTTTTTGTTGGATACAACAGTTACGTGGGTACTGTAAGATGTATTTATTTTCACACCAAAGAGTACTTTCGTGTCAGAAAAGTAACTTTCAGAATTCAATGAACAGGAATACACGAGGATAAATATTCAAATGAGAAGAAATTAAAAACCTAAGCTTCTCAGACCCACTTCTTTTCAACTGTACTAACACAGCTTTCTTTATATCCACTTTTCCTTTATAACTGTGTTCATTAATACATTTCTGCTTATATTACTTATACACCATAATACACACAGGAAGTGCAAAGGTATACAGCTTTTTACTCTTTAGGCTTCTGTATATTTAAATGCAGGCAGTTAACATTTCCTTAAATGCAGTCAAAAGAAATGAATAACAGTCACTTGACAGGATGATAACCAAGGATAAGGAAATTAGCATGGAAATCATCAGGACTCTTTTTGCAGAACCAACCAGCTTTATTCCTACCAGCTGTAGGAGCATCATCAAACTAATTAAGAATTAAGGCCATTTTAGTTCTCAACTTTCAGAACAAGTGAAGCTGAATAAAAATCCTTGCAAAAATCATATCTCCTGTAAACAGTCCTCATTATTTCTATACTGTAAAATGAATGAGGAAAAGATTTATGTAGGTACAATACCACTACAGCATTACCTCCCCAGAAGACTTTAGGTCATTAGCTTTACTGGGCAGAAGCTGTCACAAGAGAGAAATATGGACTATAACACTGATGTGTCTGCCCCATCTGGTCCTGTTTTTATTGTATATACAAATTACATTTATAGGGCAGACTAGTAGCTGGTGTTAAGGTTTAACAGAGGGGAAAAAAAGGCCTTTTCCCTGGGGAATAATATTTACAAGAAGAAACTTAAATAAGCAAACATAATTCAAATAGAAAACTAATGGATTCCCCTGTCTGCAAAACGGACTGAGCCCATTAACTTCCTTCTCAGAGGCAGAACACAGCCTGTCTCAAACAAACCTGGAAGGGGACCCAGGTACAGAGGATAATTAGCCCCAGGATTCTTCCTAAGAAGCTTAGTCAGGGCCGAAAACCAAAAAGGTCCCAGTGGTCTAGTAGAAGGTTGTGGTCTTTTTGTCCTACCTCTCAAGGATCTCCTCATCACGCAGCAGGTGTGGGAAATGTCAACCGTCTGGACTTGTTTCCCTCATGCTTCCTTGGGAAAGCAGCAATGCATCTTGCACAGGCTCCAAAGGCAGCAAGAATCTCCTGATTCTGTTGGCCATGCCAGAGAAGCCCTTCACAGCCCCTTGGAGGCTGCCAGAATCAGACAGATGTGGGAAAGGCAGGAACAGACAAACCAAAGCCCTGAGAAGCACAAGAAAGACAAATAAAAGAAACCTCGCAAATCCTTGAAACCTCAGTTTAAGGTTCAGTCTCTTCCCAGATGGAATGAAGGAGGAGGAGGCCAGGAGATGCTCCTTCTGCACTCCAGCAGCACCCATGAGGTGATGCAGCAGGCAAGTCTGAGCCTATTCCCAAGCGCTCCTCAGTCTTTCTTGCATCCCAGAAGATACTTTTCACTAACTAATCCTTTCCTCTCGCAAGGAAGAACAGTGCTCTTCTTTTCACTTGCTTAGAGTGATTAATGTGATTTTTACTTCTGCACAGTTCTGTCCTCTGCATAGAGGAACAGGCACACAGCACAAACTACTTCTTTTCACCCTCAGACCCAGAAGGGCACTGGATGGTTCCTATAAGCCTGACATATCTCACTAGCAGTTAATCAGCGTGTAACTCATGATCTAATATATGATTGTTGCAAAAATAAGGGAAACTCTGCAAAGGCTATTTTGGCCACATTTCATACTATTTGTTGTGATTTTGAACTTTGGGCCTCCTGATTCTGCATTTCATAGTATTGTTTTTATACAAATTAGTTTGGATAAATAAAGATCATAAGAATGGCCAATATGTCCACATTTCAGCCCAAGATATGTAAATGCAAGGAGCTGAAATTAAAATGTATGTCTTCTGCAGAGAAGCATCCCTTTGAGATCTAAAAAGTAACAGGAAAGAGATGTTGATATAATTTATACACAAGTAGACGCAAAATAAATCCAACAAAATTTAAAAATATTCTCCAAAACAAAAGACAAGCATTTCACTTTGTCCTGAGCGCCAGGATCTTGACTCAAGAGGGAGCTAAGTAGCTGGTTTTATAAGCAGAGCATTTCAATACTCTTACCCATTTTCATCTCAAAAATAAGGAATTAAACATGCTTACTCCCACAATTGATCCTGTGGATGACAGTTAAGTGTTTTATGTCCTGTGGCAGAACTGATGACTGCATATCGATAGTGATTTTCATTGAGAGATTTCAGCTGAATGCTTAAATTCAGATGAACTGCCTTTTCCTGTAAATTGCAGAAAAGTGTTCAGCCAATCCTTCATTTTCGCCATCTGTCTTCTGATGAGAATTCAAATGATACTCAACAGTTTTCCCAGCAATAAAAAGCAAAAGTAAATACAAAGACGAGTAACATCATTCAGGTACTCTTTGTTTCCAGTAGAAAAGTGTAATGGCAGGTGATACATTTTTTCATTGTAAACATGAATTTTTAACACACCAAAGATAACTACTACAACCTGATAGTTTGCTGCATAGCTGAGTGCACTGTGTTTTTACACAGTTTGTTAAGCAGGTGTTTTTACAAGATAGAAGATTTCAATATGTGCATTAAAAAAAGCTCGGAATGAACCTGAAGAAGCCTCAAGAAGAGACAGCTGTTGCAAAGGCTGACACAGCCAATAAACTACAGCAATGACAAAATCATGAAAAGCTAGATGAAGTAATGAGTTTTCAGTTAAAGTTATTTTTATGTAATGTCCTAGAGAGTTTCTTTATAACTCTTCTTTTAGGGAGTTGAATTTATTATTAGCACTGCCAAGGAACTGGAAAACCCCTATACAATAACAACTACGTTGAATCATAGAAAAAAGATAAAATACAAAAAATACCTACTGGGGAAAAGATTTTGAGGGGAAAAAAAATGAATGTATTTGTGTTCCTGAGCTGGCTGGCAGGTATGCACCTGCCAGCTCCATCTCCTGCTGTAAACAGCAAGTGAACAGAGCCCAGCTCTCCAGGAAGGCATATGGGGAGCTATCTATTATTTCTCCAATATGAAATTCAACTTCTTCAAATGTTTCAGTTACAACTTCTTGCAAAATTATGATGATTTTCATGAGCAATCCCATTTCAAACTCATGTTTGTGCCTTCTGGTACCCTTGAAAGTGGTGTGGGGCAGGATCTAAAAATCGGGCAAGGTGAGAGACTCCTTCTTGCCTAGGGCTACCTGTGTAAGAGCCTGTGTGTCAGCTGTAGCACACCAGCCCCAAGCTAACATTGGAACTGCTCCAAACTTCTTTCAAAAGAGTCACCCCATAGGATGACTCCGTGGTTTCTGCCTGGCTATACTCTCCAGTGCTGACTCTCCCTGCAGCCAAGAAGAGAACGCAGTACACACACCTCACCAAGCTGCTCAGTGTTGGTTGCTGTATCATGGCTATTTATCTCTCCTACTTGGTAACATGTGGGAGGAAGAAGAAAGTCTAGTCTATTCACGCGGTATGGCTTGCCTTTACCTGTGTTAGGTAAAGCGAAGAATATCTGCAGCGGGTTGCCTGGAGGAAGATGCCTCCCCCTTCTCCCTCACTAATCAGCACCAGGGTTGGGACAAGGAAGGAGGGAGGGAGAAGACTCTTGGCCATCTGCCTCCACCCTTTTGGCAGTTGCATTCCACTTTTTGTCACTGAACTGTAAAATGGGAAACAGTCACACAAGATTTGTTCCTTTCACAAATAAGAAGAGAGCTGGAACTGATTTATGTAAGTTTTACAGTAACAGCTTAGCTCTCTGAAAAGAGAAGGAATGCTGGTATGAACCAGACAAATCAATGAATCCTCGTGTCTGGACTGAGTCTACAAAACCAAACACATGATCCCAAGTCTTATCACCCCCACCACTAAATTCAAAGCATCTGACACGCAACCACTTCACCAAAGTCTACGGAAGTTATGTTTAGTTAATTGCATTAGAGTTTATTTACATATACTCATTTTAAGCAGCAGAGAAGAAGCTTAGCTAGCAAAATAGGGCATTGCTTCATTTCTAAATAATGTTATACCAAAGCATGTAAAGAAAACATTGTTTAACTAAGTCAAGAGTTAAACTTTACTACCATGCTGGAAAGACATCTGAGTTCATTCTGCTGTAAAAGGATCCTACCACACCTCAGTCTGCCTGTTAACAGTCAGTATTACCAAAGCTCTGAGACAAGTTCTTAAATAACTGTGTTTGCCACGAGTGCATAGACCCATAAGATCAGTGTCTTCCTGCATCTCGGCAAATGTTGATCAGGCATTTGCGGGCTTAAAGCAAAATTCAGCTAGTCAGCATCAAAACTGTAAACCTCTTGGTGGTAATGAAAGTAACTCCTAGAAAGTTCAAATGAACATAAGTGCACTTTGGAGTGAGATATAAAAAGTAGCAAGACCAGAATTAACAACAGAGATTCCTCTGTTATTTCTCCTTCTTTGATGCCTGATGACAAGCCATATACACTGCTGAATTATAAATTACAAAACCCACCACTTACGCGATCCAAGCAGAGGAGCGCAAGAGGGCCCTGCCCTTAGAGGCTCCAGGTGAGCAACTGCTGCCTGTGACCCCAGGCATGAGAAGAAAGCTTTGGGGACTGCATCTGGGAGCTAGTATGGATGGGACAAGGACAGGATAGGAAAAACAAACCCACCCCCCAGGGCTTTGCATATCATAATTCTCTCACTGGTTCTAGTGGGACAGGGTATGTAAAAAAAATGGAGAATATGTTCCTCTTCCACATCCTTGGGGAAAGACTCTGGACAGGTGAACCATGGAGCAACCACCCTACCCGCCCAGCAGAAGTGCAGCAAAAAGGCAGAAGAGGACAAGCCACCAGAAGACCCCATGCCATGTGCTAACTGGCCTCATAAGTTCCTTTATACAGCAGTTACAGAACTGCTAATGGATGTTCCTGTAGTTAAGGCTGGGTTTGATCTCTGATAATACCTTTGGGTTTCACAGTGGAAAATTAGGTATTCAGCCACCTAAATTCAAACAAACTGAAACCTGGCCAAATAACAGTTTCTCTTCAGGCATACAAAAATTCAAAAAACTTTCTTAAACCATGAAGTAATAATTCAATTTTTTTTTAAAAAGTAGCCAGTTACTAAAGCTGGAAAAAACAGGTCAGTTAGAACTACTATGTGTCAGATTTGCTGGTTTCAGAAAAAGACACAGTCGTAAACATCATGTTTTAATCACATTTGAGGTTGATATTGTCAGTAACTAGTAGATGGCCTGAACTTAGTTCTGTGTCTGCCTGGTCCCAGCTCAAGTCAGGCATGTGTCTTGCAACCATTCAGACACAGCCTTAGACATGAAAGTCCTAAAATAATATGTTTACAAACTTTTATATTTACCTTTAGGCTTTGAGTTCATTTGAAACTGTTTTAAATTTTCATTTTTAAAATGAAACTTAACAAGTGTAAAATATCTGATTTAAATCATCACAGGGGACCGAACTGACACAAAAGAAAGAAGGAGATTATGTGTCTGCATTGTTTGAACTTTACACAATAGAGAAGAATCACTTTTCCACACTGCAGCCTTAGAGGCAGGATGTGCAAATCACTACATGGAAGCAGCATGAAGAATTGCATGACCTTCAGAAAATGAACCATACAACTTAGTGAACAAAATACTTATAGCATTTTTATCCTGCTTATTCTGAGCAAGCCATTCAGCTGGCAATACCACTTCAGTACCCACCTTTGCACCTGCAGAAGCTAGTGATCACACAAGCACACAGATACGACTTACACTCCCTCCCTAAAACAATTATCTTTCCAACGGGAGGAGTATGAACAGAAAAGCTTCCTGCATTTAAAACTGAGCTCAGGGAGCTTAGGAAGGAGTCCACATAAAGCAGCACCTGCAGTCTTAGATAGCCCAACGGGTCCTTTCCAGCTTGCTTTTCCTACAAAAGGACCTCCAAACACCCACCTGGATACTCCAGCTTGAGGAGGGTGGTAGCAGCTGCTTGGCACAAGACTCACAGAGCAAACACAAACTACCTCTTCATCTTTCCAAGGGGAAAATCCAAGGGAAAATCAGCAGCCTGCCACCAAAGCCACTAGACTGCAACTTCCCCAGCAGCCACATCCCAATTAATCAGCCCCCAAATTTATAAACTCCTCCCTGAACTCTGACTCATTCCAATTTCTTCGGCTGAACCACTCAGCTGTCAGATGGTAACTGCAAGGGAGCCACTGGCTTGCCTGTTCCCAGCACACCCCTCAATCTACTATTACTGGGCATTTGCCGGATCTTTCAGCTTAGCTGTCCTGCCCTGCGGAAATATGGGATTCAGATTCTGCTCCTGTTCTCCAGGGGCTTAAAAGATTATCCACTGCTGCAAAAAAGAATGGGTCCACAGGGCATATTCTAAAGCAAGTTGTCGGGGGACAGCTGCTGAAGAATAGGTGGTGTAAAGGAGAGGTTGGGAAAATGGAATTTTTTTCTATGCTGCTGGTTCACAGTGATGCATGTAATGGGACTGCCAGGTTATTGAGTATACTTTTAAATAATATAAATATAAGTATACAAATAATATACAAATTAATATACTAAGGTACTAAGTGCCTGGGACTCGCAATGGCAACTGGACTTTTGGTTGTGTTTATATTACTGATTGTCCAAAGCATTTGACATCCATATTACTGGGAAGTGAGGTGACATTCAGGCTTTGGGTGACCTTCAGAGCAATCTAAAAGACAGGGAATAACAAGCCTGTGCTACACCTTAGCATATGTGTACTTACCACTTTACCATCCTTCCAGCACGTTTTAACCTGAACAGGCGAGATCCAAAGGCCAGGAGCAGGGCTATCAAAAACAGGGGGAAAAAAAGATGGAAATGACCACGGGAAATTGGGTGGCTTGGATGAAGTTGCTGAGAGCCAGAAGGCCCAAGATCAGCAGCGTACACAAACTAGGACTGGAAGCCAGCTGGAGAAACATCTGAACCCGTACCGTTACTCACTATGCAATTCAAAATATAGCATTTGAAATTTTTGTTTGCTCTAACAAAAGTCTTTAATTTTAATATCTACAGAAAAAACAAAAGACAAAAAGGTAGAAAATCATAACTGATCCCCACCAATTTTGAAATCACAACTCATATTTGCAGATGCTATGTTCAACACTTTCCAAATTCTAGCTAGGATATCAGCCATGAGGCTGCAGGGGAAGGGGATTATAAGCTTTTAAATCATTCCTCGTATTTGCTTGGGGTCACTTATGTCAATGCTGTGCACTGAAGTCCACATATTTACTTAGAATTATGCACCTTTCAGAAGAGCGTAATTAATAGAAATTCAATTCAGGTAGATTTTTCAGTTTTCTGTAGTGACACCTGAACAAGAATGCTTGTCTGTAGACAACAAATAAATTATGATGTTTACTGGAAGAAGATAACCTGCCCCATTAAGTCAGTTGACTGATTATTGTACTATCTGACTGAAGGGGTTCTTGATGGAATTTTGCTTTCACTTCAGGTTTCTCTTACTTAATCCTATGTGGTTTATTGTGTGTTCTTCCTATGCTACTAGGATTTCTTTGTACGAAACACAGACAGCTGACATTTGCCATCATTTAATTTTAATACCGTTTCCTCAGCCAAACCTTAATTTAAGATGCATTTTTGTCACATAGAAACACTGAACTTTGTATCTGAGAGTCACCTAAACTAAAATCCATTTGTGAGTAGCACTCTCCAGTGAGGGCCAAGATCTGGTCTCTTCTTCATTACCTTCTCTATCAATATTCCTTGACATAATTAGTTAGCATCTTACTCTGGCAAGTGCTCTATGCTGCTGAACTGAAACATGTTTTGATTTGATATAGTGTAATAGACATTTGTAATACTCCTTTCCTAGCACATTACATATAAATAGCAATTCTCTCGAACTAAGCCTGTAAAATAGGGCTAAATAATAGGATACAGATTGACTTCATGTTGATCTGCAATATATTACTGTTGATTTATGTAACTCCATAATGTGTTTGCAGCTTTCCTTGTCAGACCCATAGCAACATGATCAGTATGACTGTATCACCCAGACACCTATGAGAATAAATAAAAAGAGAAATAAAGTCATGCAACTGGGTAGTCACAGTACCAGCATGGTAGAGTATATCTTCTTTCTCTTTTGCTGTGTTAGAAAATGTATTGCATGACAAAAATCAGAGTCTTTACTGAAAAGGCAGAGCATTAAAAACCTTCAGGAAATAACTTTATTGTATTCCCCCTTTATGCAGTTTGGAGAGGTGGTTCAATAGAGCAGTGTGATTTAGTTGGTTTTTTTTTTTTTATTTAAACTGCCAGGCATCAGTCTTTGTAAAGCAAATCTGTGTCTGTTCATTATTTGCTGTTTTTATTTTCCTCTTTTTCCTTTTTTTCCAGCTGAGGTTCCCATCTCTCTTCAAAGCAATAAAAAGTGAATTAACCTTGTGACAACACTTCTTAAATGTCATGGATTGTTCTAGTGAATTTGACATGTCATTTGACTTCAAGTACTGAACCCCTTGTACGGATTGAAGGACATGAAAAAAAAATCAGTAAAGGAATCTGTGTTATGATTTCATCCTAGTCAGTGTTCTGATAGAAATGAACACAGTGGAGTTTCATCAGTGAATTAAAACTGCTTCCTATTGCACGGCTCGGCATATTTGGCTTATCCTATGACCACCTCTTTGGACACTTACACTGTCTCATTCCTATTTCCTTGGCTATTAAAAAAAGAAAAAGGGGGGAAAAAAAGTGTAAACTACGAGTTTTCTTACAGATTAACTCTTTAGGCCACTTACTTTGTCTTTTCATCTGCTATCCTGATTGCTGCAAATGCAGTTTCTTCCCAGGAGAAGGGTTCTGGATGCCTGAGTGCATTGCGTTCTCACGAAACTCTGTCGGGAGCAGGGGCCCCACTGACTCAGAAGCCCAAAAGCAGTATCTTGGAGGAGGCCCAACATGAGCAAAACTTGGGCCTCA
Organism: Buceros rhinoceros silvestris; assembly: GCF_000710305.1. Taxonomy (NCBI): domain Eukaryota; kingdom Metazoa; phylum Chordata; class Aves; order Bucerotiformes; family Bucerotidae; genus Buceros; species Buceros rhinoceros. Next base: position 40,136 of record NW_010427467.1, on the reverse strand, counting down.
GACATACTTCTCTGCTTGTTCAAAGAATAGTTGGGAGTGCTGTCAAAGGATATCCTCATCTCTGGATTGGCCGGACTACCAATTTTTAAATAAATTGGTCCTACAGCCATCAAATAGTTTTGTTTCAATGCTTTGAATGTCTTAGGAAATGAACAGATTTCTGTGTGCCCTCATCATACATCCCCCACACCTAAAATCTCCACAAAATTATGTCCATTCTGCATGGCCTTTGACAAGAAATTTTAATAAGCTGTTCTTAAAAACACCATTGAGAGATCTGACAGAGAAATAGAAAGGGCTCTGTCTTGCAGATCCCTGATGATCTCTCCAGCAAAACATTCAAGCAAATCCTTAAGAACAATTTACAAATTTTTAAAACCAATTGATATATTCCCATGCTGGAATTAAGTACATGCTTAAAAATTCAGCAGCATCAGGTGTTTGAGGCTTGGGTTTTTGAGTGGGTTTTTTTGCAAAGAAAAGCTCAAAGTGGGCACTTTTCTCCCATCATTCTGCATTGTTTTTATACTAGAAATGTGAAAACATTTGGGGTTGCATTTCTAATTGTTGCACAAATTTGGCATGAACAATCAGACAATCTAATACAATTGTTATTCATTATTCTAGGAATCCTAAATGCTGATGTAATGTAGGAATGTACAGGTTTCTTCAAGAGGAGGGGAAAGGAGAGGGGTAAGAGGGCTGAACCTTGCAATATTTAAAACCAAGGCTGACTTCCAGTTCTACAGGGAATTTAAAGGATGTCTTTGCTAAAAGCAGATGCCTGTATATGTATGAGGTTACACATGGTTTCACATATAGTCAAGCTTGCTACAAGACCTACAGGAATAGGATTGAAGTTGAATAAAGGTCATCCCCTGATCAATGGACAACTGGTCACTCCAGCAGGAGGGTCAAAGTCACTGGCTGTGGTCCGTGCCACATGGCTGTGTTCAGTCAGTTGTGGAAACTGAATAGATTAACCGTGTTAGTCAAAAGGATTATCGGGTCAAGGCAGATTAACCTTTTGTAAATCCTAAAAGTAGAGGACAGCATTTCCAGTTCAGTTACTGGGGAGCGTATTACAGCTGTGTGTCATAGTCCTCCCCTCTGCTCCTAGGTAGCCTTTGCTGAACTAACTGCAACTCATGAAGTTATCCTTGAACTGGACTTGAATTTACAAGTCAGGTATAGCTGGCAACAAAATCTCAGTGGTAAAGCTGTGTCTGGCCAGATAGTCTCTGTATTTACCTAGTTCCTTGGACAGATACAAAGTTGGTGCAGGTCTGTCAAACGCTGCAGCATAACCAATGCTGATGTGAACTGTAAGAGCTGGATTAGCAAGAGAACATTTTCATAAATGTTTTGGTGTAGCCAGAGTTAAATATACCCTCATTCTGAGAAGGTACAAATTAGATCTCAATATTGTGTTCTCAAAATGCTTTGAAAGATTACATCAACTTTTTTCAGCTTACACAAAAATTCCATTTTAAAATTTGCAGTTTGTACTTCAAAGATATACAGAAAACTTGTCCCAAATGCTATCAAATTCTATGGCTTTTAAACATGCATGGGAACATTAATGTTTCTATTGATGTCTGCCCTTTGTAATGGTTTCCTTCCTCGATGACACTTGGGACAACCCTCCAAACAATGCAGAAGCCAGATTTACAAGCAGACCTACAAAAGATGCACCTGCAAAAATCAACTGGTCTTCTCTGAGCAATATGGTAATTCAGTTTTTTATCAGCCTGGAGTGAGAAAGACACCTCTGATCAGTTGCACAGGTAGAAATTTGTTCTGGAAGACAAGGAGCCTTTATATTTCACACCTTTTAGATTTTATGCAGTACGTGCTGTACAAACAGGTACTGAGTTCACTGCAGGGGAAGATAATAATGCTGTATAAATTCAGGCTTTTAGTCTAAGGCCAAAAAGAGCTGCCATTGGAAGAAGACTCAGAAGGAGCAGGCACAAGTCAGAATTGACAGAAGTAATTAATTTACTACTTGTACAACTAGAACTAACCAAAGAACAAGATCAGACCTGCTAAGCAAGCCAAAATAAAAAAACTAAGGCTAAAGGCTTGACTGTCTATAAACAGTTTGATAAATTAAGTACATGCATTTTCCATGTTTTGTGGAAGGAACCTTACATTGGAGGTTTCATAAGAAAAAATGGTATCTTCCCATTTGATGTGCACATTTAGCTTCTCACCTGGAGATGCAATAGACCGCCCCGTCCCATCAATTTCGTATTTAAAGCCTGCTGGTGGGAATTGGCTTATTTTTTTTAGCATTGTAACACTTCTGGGAATTTCAATATTAAGACTAATTTTTCTGTTTATTTTAAGCAATTATGTTCCTTAGATATTTATTTCCTACAATACTTGCATTGCGTCAATCAGAATAATTCACAGAATCAGCAATTTCAGTAAAGGTATTATAATATCAAAATACTGAATGCTTTGTTTTTCTGAAATTGGTCATTTGAATTCTTCTGTTCCCAACTCATGCCTGAGGGTCTACAACCTCTGCTTCCGATTCCTGATGCCTGCTCTGGCATATGGCACACCAGCTTGTGAAACGGTCACAACTGCCCGGCATATGCCAGTAGATTGGGGTGACATGCTAAAGACCAAGAAGGCTGAAGGGAGATCTGGGCCATAACTTTACTGTTCACAAACTTGCAGTGAGACTTTAGCCAACCCAGAGTTCTTCTGTGCTTGAATACTAGTAATTTCATCTCAGAAATGAAAACAAACCTAAAAAAAGAAAACCAAAACCAACAACAAACTCAAAAAACAAAAAACAAAAAAAAAGCCACACCAACTTGTTTTCAGAATTTCTTTAAGTAAATGATGTACAACAGAAAAATGCAGGTTTGTCTCCCATCCTGAAGAAGTCAAGGGGATCAAACATCTCTTAGGATTTTGCTGGCTCTAAGTTATAGTCAATATCTTAATATTTTATGTCTTGGAGCTACTGGAGTTAGTAGATTGAAAGTTAGATGCTTTTTATTCCTCTGTTAAATCTATGGTAGCCATACAGGCATCTCATCCAGGTAGCTAGACAGGTACATCCAAAAGAAAATTATCTCATTCGAAGATGACTATCTGATACTGACTAGATGGAGCCTAACTACTACCTAAGCCTGGATGTCTTCTGTGTAGACAAAGACAGGTTTACTACCTAAACACAATGAAGTGCACAGCTTGAATTAGAAGGCTTGAAAATAGAGGAGAGGTCAACATATAGAGAGGTCCTGATGATTTTCAGCAAAATAAAATGACACAGATTAAAGGGAATGTAATAATTCACAGCCAATGCTGCTTCAGCTGGAGTGGTGTCCAAGTAATCTGCTATACAGCTGTTGTGAATGGTCCTGAAGCCAGCAATAACCCAAAGGAAATTGAAAACTGTAGATCAAGACACTCCCTGAACTCAGGCAGAGAAAGGCTTACACATCACAAGACTCCTCCTTTCAGCAACGTAGGGGCACGTTCATGGCAGGTGACAGGAATCGGTGGGAGACAGCTATTAAAGTACCTCTGAATGCAGGAGCTTATGTGAGTGAGAGGATCTGGATTTTCAGCCTGACACCAAACAACTACATAAACAGACTTTCTAAACCTGTAGTGACTGATGCATTTCTGATTTATGATCATCCCATGAAAGATTAAGATTAGGAATTCATATCAACTGCGCTGTAGATAAAGGTCCTGGTTTATAACTTGCCAAAACATAGTTTGGAGTCTGGGTGATCTCTTCCAAAAGAGAGATCAAACAAAATCTTTACTTGCATCATAGCAAATAATTTACGGCAGAACACGTGCTTTCTGAGGACTCTGGGGGGACTGCAGCCAATACAGGTAAATTGGACTAAAATGAGATGCAAGGGATGCTTAACATTTCCAAGAGATGGACATTCTGTGTCAAATAGCTGCATCCCAACCACTGCACAACTTCTGATCACAAGCAGCCTGTTGCCATTTCCAACTGTACTTCCACAGGCTTTTGCTCCTGAGGTATTCAGTCCTACGCATGAGGTCTTTGGCTGGCTGGCCATAAAGTCAGCTCAGAATGGCTTGTGATGCAAAATCTTTTTAGTGTGTCATGTTTTCTTAAAATCAAGACAAGAGTAGCCAATTTCTCAACAACAGGCAGAAGAATTAAGATAAAAGAGAATTAGGTCCCTGACCCCTCAAAACTTCCAGCTTCAAACATGCCCCAGGGATAATCTATGAAACGTTACTGCTTTGCTGCACTGAATGTATTCGTGACCACACAGGGCTACCCACATTTTTGTAGCATAGCCTGCTAACTCCATGGCTGCAGCAAAGATTATTTTCTAATATAAATAAAACAATATTCTGGGACTCCCTCCAGGGTCATTAAGCTTTCCTCTGCTCAGTTAGTTTTGGCTTTGGACAATTACAATAAAAGTATATGTTAACTGTGGTTCTTCCACTTTCTCAAGCGTGTGGGAATTCTGGGGAGTACAAATGAAAACGAGAGAAAAAATGTTATTTAAAATTCTTCATATACATATATTTACATACATGTGACACTTAAAGTAACATTTTACATGTTTTATTTTACGTATTGGTCTATCTACCTACAAATAAAATTCCCAATAAACCAAAGACCCAGCCACTTGAAAGCTTCCTCACCACCACATCCCAGACACTTTTCGGTCCCCAGTGTACCTGTTCCTGGCTCTGATGTGCCATGGCTGGATAGATGGGCTACATCTGTAACAGCAATTAAATGCACCACTCTAAGCTGAAATGATATAAGTCTATGCTATCAAACCCACATTGCCCCCAGACTGCCCACTGGAGTTAGCCTGCTCTTGTACTAACTCCCAAGCCACTCGCAGAGTTTGGGAGAGTTAATCCAGGTAAAAGACATGCCTGGGGCATGTCTTCTAACAATTTAACAATATAGAAGGTCAGGGTCCAATGCCCAGCACTGTTTAATCTACTACACAGGCAATAGCCAGAAGATCTCACAGGGAAGTCAGCTCTACACCACAGGCTCAGCTACAGGAAACCTGAGAATGGGCTATTCATAAAGGATTGACAGCAGTACCTTGATCCAAACTCACCCAGGTGTGTGAGTAAGACACTACTGCAAAACAATGCCATAGCTCTTGCAAGGAGGTGCAGGTTGTAACTGGTTTCCCCAACTAGCACTCGGCAATGTAATATGCTGCCATGCACCAGGGGATGTATGCATGGTGGCACCTACCCTCTGCAGAAAATACTTCAGAGTTCTATGGTAACAGACTCCAGATATTGGACTAGAAGCACTATAGTGCAAAATTGTGCTGCCTGTCAGCAATGAGCAATGAGTATTTGAATCTGTTTTCACAAGCAAATCAGAGATGCAATCAGCTGCAGGCTCTGGAGAACTGGAAGTAAGCAAAAGCTTCCCAAACACAGTCCATTAATAAAAAAGATCCCAGAAGGAAGGAGCAATCCATTCACTACAAAGAAATGCATCCTAGGAACATTAACATCCTGAGAAAATTAAATACTTTGGAATTTTTTGGCATATACTAGCAAGCTAAATATATTTCCTTCACTGCAAACAGTTAGTAAACACAGCAGATTATATAAATAGATTTTTAAAATTTTCATAACTAGCTATACCTTTGTTTTCAAAAATATTCCAGTAAAAACTAGGAGACTTCCTTGCCAGTGCAATAGGGTTTTAAGGCACTTGCAATGCCTTTAACCACTTCAGCAGCCTGACAGCTCTATGCCGTGTGAACAGGAATGGTACCTTTTCCTTCTCAGGGTGTTTAAGTGCAATTTCTTTCTGAACGACACTGAACTGTGTAGTTTCAGAGGAGCACAAATGCAATGCCAGCACTGCAGATGCAGCACTCACTACACTCAGCTACATTTGACTACTGACAAAAATCCTCTTGAAATCAAATTCAAGCCCATTGACATCAATAGGAAGTACAATGCAGCTGAAGCTATTTCCTTGTATTTGAAAATGAATTAATTATAAAAACATAAAACAGCAGGATCAGACTTTATATTTACTAATTATGATTGATTTACTCCTAACATGTGTCCTCCAAACTTCCCCTCCACCCAAGTGGGAAAAATCCTAGAGATACTGTATCAAGTCATATTAAACCTCCAAACCTTCCAGGATATCTTTTATTTTCTGTCACTGATGATGATCTACTTGAGGAACTAATGATTCTTTATGTTGTAATCACTTGCACTACAACCAAGGCTGGTGATATCCTATTGCACCAAAGTCTCACCTCCAGTAAACTCAGGGGTTAGCAGTGTATAATATTTTTACTCCAATTAGTTACCTGTACCCTTGTGGATCCATCCTCCAAATGCTGCCTGCATTCAGCTGCTTGATTGTGTTCTCCAGACCAAAGTAAGGTTGTCCCAAATCAGAGGGACAATCTAAGCTGTGACCCAAACAAGATGTAAGTACAAAGCTAGACACCTCAGCACTGAGGCCACTGGTGAGTGAAACCTGTGAATATTGCACTTTTACAGCATTTTATCCAAACTTAGTACATACTGTACAACTGTTCAAACCTCTGGCATTTTTCAACCCTTCAGGCAGAAGAATCAATGATGGCAATGATGGCAATAAAAAAAGAAGAATTGTGTGTGAAGGGCTGCAAATCACATTCACATTCTAGCAGAATTCATAAGGTTGGAGTGCCAAATGCTCTATACTCAATGTCACTCCCCAGGTTTAATGGTAGCCAGGGTTTTCCCCATCTTCTATTCCCCATTTCACTTCTGGCAATGACCAATAACTCGACTGTCAAAACATTTCTCATCTCATGAGCTATTGTTCTGAGAAAAATGGAGCAGCACTGTTGACAGCAGTTTTTCTCCAATTCAGTTGTTCTGCTTTTGTTTCTGAAGAGTCAGGAGAGATCGTGATTTGCACTGCTGAGATCCCTTTCCTTCCCATGGAGATATTGACATTGATTTTAACACATTATTGATTTATTCCTAAAGATATGAACAAATGAGAGCTGCTGCTTCTGAGTATCTTAAAAACCAACCAAACAAACAAAAAACCTCTTAACATAACAGTTTGATCACAGTTCAGTCCATCATATCCTTTATAATGCTTTAGAAAGAAAAATTTCTAAGACACCATGAGTGAAGAGGAACAGACAATGCATTAGTTGTCATAGGAAACCCACAGTGCCTCCCCTTTGTTGTTTCACTAGTTTAGATCATTTTATGGCTTTCTTCCATTCTAATATTGTTCTTTTGGAAGTTCATTCTAATCCTAATTCTGTCTGCAAATGCAGCTGATTAGTCCTATGTGGATGAACAGCTGTCTCCTCTCAGAGGGACTCTCTTTCTCTCTAATCAAGACTTGCAAGTTTGACAGTAGGCACGAAACGAGATTTACTTTGCTGTGATGATGGCTATGCAATGATTTTTGTGGCCAGGACAATAAGAGTTTTAAATCTCACATTTGAAGTTGTAAATAAATGAAAACAAATCAGAGAGAATGTATTTTGATTAAAAAACGGGACTCTGCAAGAAAAAAACATTGTCTGAGACTTCCACTGAGTTTCAAGATATCACGTTGCACCAGGCATACCTGATGAATAACACTAATGGGCTACAAGGCACAGAGGTTTCTAAGGCACCTTGTGAATAGAAAGCTACATTCAGCTCATTGCTATCGGGTGACAGAAATGAACAATGAAGAAAGAAAACCAAAATGAGAAAGAGTAATGTATATCTGGACCTTTAAAAATTTGCATTTCAGTAATAGATGATTTTTAGAGCATCATGTTGAAAAACAGTATTTCCAAGCTAGTGACATTTTCAAATTGAGATTCTTGGTCTTCTGTTATAATCAGTTTAACCCTCTCTGACCAGATTTTTAAGTTGCAGAAACAAAAAACAATTCAAAATTTAAAAACTATAAATTCATGTAATTAGGGTGATGTTTACAGCCACTGCTTTGCTCTTCTGCTTTTCCACTAGTTCCTTTCCTGATCCCAGGTTTTTAGGCAGTAAACTGTTTTTGCTTGCCTCCTGCTCTGCTTACTCAGGGCATAGCACAATCTGAGTTAATAATAAATAATGGAGTTCGTTTCTCAACGTTTCAGACTATATTTGACCTGTGTTTTACCGGGCTGTGCTTTGCATCAGAAAATGCCTTGCGAAAGCGGGCAGACACAACAAGAAGTTATGCTGCATTGAACAACATTAGAAAATAACCATTTAATGCAGGTAGAAAGACAGAACCATTGCTCCTCTCTTCAAATACACAAAAAAGGTGGACAGGTAAATGAAAATCTGCTTTGAAATGCTTTGTGTTTGATCCTATCTACAAATTAAATTGAATTGGGATATATAAAATCAGGGGTTTTTTGCTTGCATGGGGACAAGAGAGACAGTAAGTGGTAACAAGGCCAGCTGGGTTTTAGGATCTAGCGTTGTGCTTCACTCGCATCCATTTCTAGAAATGTCTACATCCTTCTGGCTATCTTAAATGTCTTCCAAATCTCTGTTGCTCTTCACACCTGTTTAGATACCAAGACTGCAATAAAAGAGCTGGAAAACCAGAAGTCAATACAACTGTGCTTAAAGATTGAATCTAAAAACAAAATGATGTAAAGGTAATTAAGGCTTGGCCTCTATAGTGCAGAATTATGACCTTTTGACAGTAGCTTTGGAACTCATAACGTGAATTTTCTCCACTGAAAAAATTGTTCTATACACATAAACCACCAAATTATATGACAATAATCCAAAATAATGTTTCATAATAGATGCTCTCCCACCCCCCCCCCCCCACAATGAGGTACACA
>NW_010427467.1:16075-31233 GCF_000710305.1 Buceros rhinoceros silvestris | reverse complement strand
CCCCCCCCCCCCCCCCATGAATGGAAGAGATCAAAAATCTTAAAAACTTATTTAGTCAACACAGAAAATAGAAATGATCAAACTAATGGTGTACATTGTGTTGGTGCAACATGGAGTCATTGGACAGAAAGTGTTTCATTGACAAACTGATAAGCTCATTTTTATTTAAGAGAAAAATCAGTGAAATTGGGTATAAAATGATTCACAACGGCAACAGAATACTTTGGATTTTATTTCAGTTCCATCAGAAAACAGGCAAATTAATTACTAGATGAATTTGTGCTGTAGAAAGTCCTGAAAAAAACCAGTTTCTCAAATATCCAGACATTAGTTGACTTAAAGAGCACATAGAGTAAAACTACTGCAGCATTGTAGACTGAAGTAGAGAAGTGCATGCTCCTGAGAACAGAAACGTCATATTCATCTGAAAAGGATACTGAATGAGAAAGCAAGTGTTTAATAGCAGCAGATCCAGCCATGGAATTATTTCCTTTGTACAGAAAGCAGAGAAGCAAAGTGCCATGGCCTTCACGTCAGCTCCCCAGCCTTGGTATGGAGACAGCAACAAAGTCTACTTACTTCTGCATGCACCCCTGTTAGTTCTCATAGACGAAGTTCCCTGAAGAAGCCTTCCAAGCACTTCTTTGTTACGATCAGAAAGGTTCACTTTCACCCTGGTTCCTAATTGTATAATTGCAAATGTCTGGAGGACTGCTAAGTTACATATACAGAGCTACCACCCAGGCTGGGCGTTTTGACAGCCTTATGTAGTTATGTTTGGAGTAGGATCCATGCTCATCAAGAAGTTGGCATAAAAAATGGTAACACTTAAAATACTTCAGTGTTTTGCACATTCAAAACACTGTATAAAAGAGAATGGGATCATTCAGTCTAATTGATGCTGCTGTCTCTGTTACTCAATAAAGTAGAAAACTTCATTATTTAAATCATGATTCAGTATATTTATAGAGACGTTGCACAAACTTGAATGCACAACAGTGAAATTAATTATCCATTGAACACATGGTAGGCCATGTAAATTTTCAAGGTAGCTTAATTTAAAAAAAAAAAAAAATTGAAAAATATCCACCGAACCAAAAAGCCAGAAAATCCCATGCTGTAATTTGGCTGGTTGTTCTGGCAGAGGAGAAAGCTTCAAATGGGATCCTTGCACTGTGGTAGTGAGACTACAGTCTGCCTTTGCTTTGGACAGCGTGAGGATGTCAGCCCTGCCCTAAAATAATCTTCAAGACAAACAAACATCAAAACAGAAATAAACAAACTAACCCTGCCCTGGCTGTGCACACATGGAATTCATACTGACAATAGTATATTAAAATCAAAACAGTGGAATGCCAGCTAAGTCACTGAAATTAGTGTGAAAATCAGTGGTGGGGACAGCAGCCAGACCAAAGCTGGCGGACCACAGTTCTCTGCACCAACTGCAATGACAGTGCAAAATTTCCTTCCAGCCCGTGGTAATGCTGCTGATGATAAATGGTTTCTCTTCAAAGAATGAGCACCTCAGGAGGTTCAAAAGGTAAATATAAATTACAGGAACAGCTGTAATATGGAAGATGACCTCTCCCCTTCTTTTGGCAATTGTTCTCAATGCCATTTTACTGCATGGACCCATGGGACATTCAGGCCCATGCTCAAAGGACACTGAGCAAGCAGTACACAGGAAAGCCAGCATGGCTGTTCGGACCTGCTTTGTACATGCTGCAGACCCTACTGTATGTGGAAAAGGATCATGCTCGGCTCAGGTTACTTGATATAGTCTCCTTTCCCTGAAAGCTCCTACTAGTTCCATACTTCAAATCCCCTTCCTACACATATCCGTCACTGCCATGGCGCCTCTGTAAAAAGCCCAGGACTCTAGCTGACCTAGGAACAGGAATCTGGGCAGCAGATGGATTTCCATTTTCCAGTTCTCTGCCACTTCTTTTTCCTCCACCTTGTAACAAGCAGAATTACTCAGTGTAAAAACCCTCCTACCCACAGAGCACCTCACTGAAAGAGGGCAGGAACTTTTACTCTCACTGCCAATGCAGAAGGCATCCCAGGCAGCTTCAACCAGGACATAAGTATGTCCTTGGAAAACGGAGCAAAGTCCTAAGACCATAGAAGTAAGTGCACTGTGCTTTATGATCACATAATGGTTACAGTGGAGGTCAAGGCTGCAATTTTTACTCTAAAATAATCTGTAATCCTCTGCAAATACAAATGCTGCATCAGGATTTTATCTTCAGACAATAACAGTCACTTCTTTTTGTTGCTGTGTTCCACTCATATTTCTTCTTTGCTTTTTCCTCCTGTGATTTCAAAGCTCTTAACTGCTATTTGTTACTCTTGCTTTCTTTCAGAGAATTTTTTAACCCTTATCTTTTCTGTGGAAGAACTTCTTAAAATCGTCTTACCATGCAGAATCAGAACACATGTGCGGTCCCATGAACAGCCCCTCACACTCCCAGCTTGCTCCATAACCAGCTGCAGTCCAGATGCCATGTGACTGCCGAGTGTAATGCCGAGTCTGGGCTATAAATCCTTCCTTTCCAAGAGCAGACATGCAGCTGTCTGCACCATGCATCTGCGTCCTTGATGTCTCAAAACTAGCTCATCAGTATGCCAAGGGCACTGAGGGGTCCCCGAGAGTCAGCACAGCCAGACTTGCCAGGGGAGGGAGCTAACATCACAGGCAGGGTTAACACCTCCGAAGCAGTGCAGTGACACTGTGTGCCTCCAACTGCAGATATTCCCTGGACATAGATGCCTTTGAGTGCACAGGCTGACCACTCCTACCAGCCCCAGGATGAGATGTAGCACAAGACCTGGAGCTTCAGCCTCCTCCTTATTCTAGGCCTCTTTGTATACCATGGCTGGGTCATGTCTGGGCTTACAGTTCTTTGTATCTTTTAACCAAAGAACTTTATTTAAGTTACAAATCCCAGACCTTCTATAATTATCCTTAAGAGTGCCAGTTCTGTGTACATTAAGTCCAGAAATATTAATGGCATCACAAGCTGAACTTGAGTGTGTTTGAACACTTGGTTAATTGGAATACTTGGTCTCTCTCTGCTCTGGATCTCACAGATATGTGGGACTCACCGTGGCCACATCATCTTGTTGTTCACCTCCAGCAAGACTTGCCCTCCCAATACCACACGCTTAACTTCAATGATTAAGTTTATTTCTTCAATGTTAACCTTCACATTCAGTACCGTTATTTCCCCTTACTGATTAGAGAAAGATCTGACACAACTGGCCTTCCTTTAGCCCATACTTAGTACCTTTCATAGTCCTATCCCTTTCCTCCAGCATGAATTGATGCTGTTATAGAAAACCCAGAATGCTGCTCAGCCTTGGTAAGTCTCTAGTATTAATCTGTGTGCTCTACTAGAAATGCCTTGTTAGCAGACATCACATAATCTCACATGAGAAGAGTATAAAACTTTATCAGCATGGCTAATCTAAAACACAGTACTTCTGCTGTGTAATGTTGTGTCTAATAAATCTACAGCTGCCTTATACCAGAGCCTGAGACCTGTTTTAGACTGACGACAGTGAGTTCAGAAAGATGTTTTCAACCGTTCCCCAAAGACGTTTGACCTGCCAAAACCAAATAAAACACTGTCATAATATAGGCACATAGATAAAACATGTTTTTTAGGTTTTAATCTTTTTCTGGAAGTGACATTGTAATCTGCAAGCCAGAAAGATAGATGAAGACCATGCACTGAAATATTCCCAATAGGAAACTGAAGGAAAATATGCAAAAAAGTCGCTGAAGCCTATTGCAATCTCACGGTCCTGAAACAAGTATTTCCCTCAGAAGTCAAATGGTGGTACGGTTATTCTGCTTTTTAGTTACAGCTGTGCTTCATTGCCTGGATAATTGTAGAGCATAAAAAGAAAGGAAGCAGGGGAGGCATTAAAATCACTAAAGGTTTTTGATGGGGTCTTTTTCTGTCCCAAGCATGGGAGGTGAGAAAAAATCAGAACTTTGGGTGCAGTAAGGGCAGCTAACAACACTCGACTGGATGTGAAATAACTTTTACAGGGAGAATGGAAATATGGCCAGGGCAAACTGTTTCATGGACAGATGGGCAAAAATTTCTTGGAAAAAATCCATAGCAGCAGAATCGTGCTTTAAAAATAGTACTAGTGGTGTTTATTTTTCGCTTTAGCTTTAGCTCTTTCTCCATTCAGAGTTTGCCACTGCAGCAAAGTCACTGGGAATACTAACATCAGTGCACTGGAAGATAAAATGAGGTTTTCTGTACTTTTTCAAAGCCTGCTCAGGTGACTGGGAGTTTTCTCCTAGATTCCTGAAACTTCCATGAGTCCTCAATGAGAAAAGGGTGCTTTTCCACAGAAGCACATCACACCTGAAGAAAAGCACAAAGATCAGTGTCTACAGAGCCATTGTACTGTCTACTCTTCTATATGGTCTGAATCATGGGTCATCTACTGCCACCACCTGCGACTCCTCGAACGCTTCCATCAGCACTGCCTCCGGACAATCCTGAACATCCACCGGACTGACTATGTGACTAATGTCGCTGTCCTTGAGCAGGCAGAGGTCACCAGCACTGAGGCCATGTTGCTGAAAACGCAGCTGCGCTGGGCAGGGCACGTCTCCAGGGTGGCGGATCACCGCCTCCCTAAGATTGTGTTCTGCGGTGAACTCGCCACCAGCTGCTGCAGGGGAAGAGCTCCAAAGAGGAGATATAAGGACTCCCTGAAACAATACCTCAGCCTTGGCCATATTGACCACCATCAGTGGTCCAGCCTGGCCTCCAATCGGGAGACTTCAAGACACACCATATGTGATGCTGCTGCCTCCTTTGAGAGTACGCATAGAATCAGTCTCGAGGAGAAAAGACAGCGCAGAAAGAACCGTGCCTCGACTGTACCACCCAAGGAGACCTTCCACTGTGCTCTTTGCAACCGGACTTGCCTATCCCTCATTGGCCTTTTCAGCCATCAGCGCGCTTGCAGTAAGCGTGGGTAAAGCCCTTTCCAAATCTTCGTCTGCGAAGCCAAGCCATGACATCACACTTCTGCTATATCATAGACACTGATATGTTGCACAGCAAATGAATACCTCCATTTCCCTGCAGCAGCATCACAAAGGGCCTCAAGTTTCTCCAAGAAGTTCCTTTCTCCTATTTTCGTATGAAGGACACTGAGTTCCATTCAGCATGGGTGTGTTCACTCTTGTCATTTTTATTTCTGCACATATCCCTGTTATCATGAGTTCAGTAGATTATGATTATTCTTACTGATTCATGAAGTTGTAGTATTAATCAAGTAGGTCTGAATAAGGTAGCTCGTAAAAGTGCTTTATTTTTTGCATAGGGATATTATGTTTATGTGGCTGTCATATCTGTATATGATCCTATCCATCTGTCTATTAGTATGCCAAACTCATTTACCAATTTCAACTGAATTTAACAGAAAGTTCAACACCTGCCATTAAGAGAGAGAGCTTTCCTACTAATGGCTCTGCTGATGGTAAGACAAGGTGCTCTCATTCCTCACACATTTAGTGCTACTGAGCAGAGCAGGCTGGGCAGATGACCAGCCCACAAGCCCAAGTGGTGCACGACATCCCTGATCCATCACTGCACATGCTTCCTAGTGCCATGCCAGCAGGGTAGGGAGACAAGAGGGTGCTGAGGACACTGGGTTGTGATGGGGGATCTGGGGGATCTTTGGCACCCAAAGAAGTGAAGGGCCAGACCTGTGGGTATTAAAAGAGAGTGAGTGGGGAACTGGGCAAAACTGAGGGTGCACCAGCAATGTTGTACGAAGCACACAGGGAGATGGATGTGGCAGGGGCAGGGAAGGGGAAGAGGGGTCTTGCAGGAGGCCCTTCATTGTACAGACAGCAGATCAGGAATCCATAGGAATCCTCAATTATTCTGTTCAGGGAACAACTTGTTATGAACATTCCTCATAGGATATTTGGTGTAAATCTGCTTATATTGGCACCATATCAAAACTGTGGTTTTGCTGGTATTCTCTGAATCCTGGGGTAGGCTGACCTTCTATTTCCCATCTTTTCCTCTGTACAAATTCAGATGTACCAATACTCCAGTTTATGGGAAAAAGTTGGTCTTTTCAGTAAAAGGAGAAATTCTAGTGTAAAAATTAGAAATGGCTTTAAAACAAATCCCTTCTAACACTTTCTGAGACTTTCTGCTTCTTTACATCTAGTGCTACCCTATCTCCTGTTTTCTGGACATAGAAACCAACTTTTTTTTTTTAATTGAAGAAAAATTGGTGATTCTATCTCAGTTTTTCTCTCAGTATTTTTTTAAAGTTATGATTTTGTAAGCCATGTTCAACATTTTTATTTTAAAATGGTTGCTTTTGTCAGTACTGAGAAGCAGTTGGAGGGGAGAGCTTCTGTTTTCAGTTCTGCCTGATGATTCCTCATGGGACCTAGCCATCTATAATTTCACGCTTACTCGGTTTAACCCATCTGTAAAATGAATTCAGTAAGCAACTTCATGAAGTTGTTGGGAGGCCTCTTTAATGCCTGGCAAGTATTATGATGTCATCCCACAGTTGCTTGCATAAGCAGAGTATGGTTGTTGTAAGTGCTTTTTAATTCCTATTTCCCTTTCTCATCTCAGTCTTGGTTTTGTCTTTTTGCTGCAGCCTTGTCACAAAACACTCTTGAATTTGTGCTATATAGGGACTAGAAAAGGGTTTGTCTTTTAAACCACAGGTTTTTATTTTGCATTTTCTAGTGGTGTATCTGTTTCTCAGTTAACTTTTTCTGCCATCTTACCGATTTCAGTACTGTCAGATTTAAAGAAACTGGAACCCACATTGTATGTATATACAAGACTAATTCAATTAAATGGAAAATATGCTGCATTGACATTTTTCCTCTTAAAAACTAATGCTTCTTCACTTGAAGTTTTAAAAACTACATGAAAACAAGTCTTAAGGTAGATTTGAAACAAGTTCATGCTCCATGAACTTCAGGTTACTTCAGAGATTATATTCTCAAACCTTTTCCTGCACAACTACAACTCTGTATTAGCTACTGCAATTGACCCATCTTTATTAAATTAAATTTGAAATAAAAAACAAACCATTCAGTATAAGTTAGTTGCGTATAGTGTAATTCCACATCATGATACAAAGAATAAAAGTAATTTTCCTGACATATTCAACGCAAAAACTATCCCTGACTAATGCTAAATCTGTGACAACCAGAGAAATCCAAGAAAATATTAAGCTAATGATGACATTTTCTCTTTAGTACTTTTCAATACATCATTCTCCTAGGAAATTATTCTTTGATTTCAACGAAAAGCAGATTTCCAGATGTTAGGGTGAACTGAGACCTGAAACATGAAGTGAGAACAACTCTTTATTTACTTCCATGTGAGTGTGACTACAGGTTACAGCCATGAGTCTTATCAGAAGGACAGAATCTTTGTCTGTTCAGACCGCAGCTGATATGGATTAGATTAGAGGACTGTGATTTAAGGTATTAATAAGTGGTGGGAAACACAGGCCCTTTCCTCCAGATCTGGGAGTTCTAATCCCTTTGGGAGCAAGGCATACAATATACTCTACATTATGGTATTTCATATGTATTAGCTCCTTGCACAATAATAAATCCTTGCCTTTAATAAATCCTATCTTGAGTCTCAAAAGTTAGTATAGTCTTAAGGTAACAACTTAATACATATTTGCACAATCACTTTTGATAAGATGATATACAACTACTTCTGACTTTATTTGTTCTATATGGTCGAATATTGAGACAAATGGGAAAGAAGAAGGGAGACCAATACTGCAAGTGCCCTTTAGTATCCCTTAGGTACTATCTCCTTCAGTATCAAGACATCAGTGTCTTTCTCCGAATTGCCCGGATTGTCAGCTAGCATGATTTCCTTGTTAATATTTCTACCGTCTCTGGGCTTTCCCCAGTTGTACATCTCACCCACACCATAAGTACCAGCTAAATAACCCATTTTATCCTAGCTCAGTTCACTGCATGTTCCACAAGCTCTACCAAAACTTTGATAACAATAGGGCTTAGGTTAACTAGTGTGCTAGGACGATAGTTACCAACTTCTTGGTTGTTTTTATCCCGCATTTAGATTTCAGGTTTCTTTGGTGCAGAGTTTTTTTCTGCTTCTGCAGCATGTAACAAGATAAGGTCCTACTGCTTGACTATGCATTCTAAATCCTGAAGCTTAATAAAACCAAACCCTACACTGACATCCTCAAATTACCTAGAATAATCAGGACACGCTACAACACATTCATGTTCATATTTGAAGGACTTAGACAAAATTTAACTCTTCGGTCCTCTGCTTACCTCTACAAGAACTTCCCATTTGCTCAAGCAGAGAGCCATGTTGCTGCAACCATATTGTTCCAGAGCACAAGCCATATAAACTACCATAGCAAGAGTGCAGAAATGCATGTTTGCACTGATCTGTGTATGCTTAACTCTAAATTTTTCACCAAAATATCTCTTAGGTAAATCCATTTTTGCTGCTATCCATACGCATAGCCACAGAGATCATACTGCGCAGCTTAGTTCCTGCCTCAGATTTACACCACAGTTTGCACGCATGAGGTTCTCTCTTAATTTTAAGGAAGAAACAGCATTGTAAGCACACTTCGCTACTCACAAAATGGCAAATTTCATGCCAGAACCACCTTCTTATTTTTATTTAGAAGCTAAAGCTGTGGGATAGACCTAAGTGCTCTATAGCTAAAGTACTAAAGTACTGGGATATATAAATGAACCAAATTAAAGGTCATATATGGTACAAATTGGATCAGAGATCTGAAGACATCTTCCAAGAAAATGTTTTAGCGACCAGGCTATTGACCATTTGAAGGGATGCTGTCTCTTCTGTTGAAGCTGTTGTGATGCTGGAGCAAATGAGAACTGTGTACATAACTGATCTGAGATGTTTTGCTAAACTGAAAAAACCAGTAGACTAAAGCTAGACAATTACCTATTTTTGCATAGATAATTAAGTATTCACTGGAGCAGGAGCTCAAATATAACCCTCCTTTATTTCAGACAGCTCTCTGCTGACTGAGCTGTTTGCCAGAAGTGCAACTGCACCACGTGCTCCTTCCCCTCCTCCTATTCCAGCTGCACTTTACATGAGAAAGGCCTGGCCACCCCCCTACTTACACAAAAGGATTCACGGCTTCAAATGGCAAGGACAGAGGCACATTCCTTCGGAGTTAGCTGCCTAAGTCTCTTCAAGAGACAGAGTAGGATGAAAGCCTTCCCACATCCTCAGCTTCTCTCATCCACCCCTTGCTTCGCATGCCAGGTTAACACTCCTGTCCTTTCCCTGTGCACTGGACAGACATCCCTGGCTGCCTACATCAGAACTGCAAATACTTTGGGACAATGGCTAAAAGATGGGCACCACAACGCGAACCCAACAAGCTTGATGCTGTCCTCAGAGGCTCCCCAGCAGTGCATATTTCTGAACCCATTTTATTTGGATAATGAGGATTGCAGCATATGAATGAGAAAACTTTGACTACTTCCAGACATATTTGAAAGTCATCCCGAACAAAACTAAATTTGTAAGATTGAATAATAGTAACATATGGCTCCAATGATCCATTTTGGCTTAAGTAGTTTTAAATAACAATACTTTATCACCAAATGGACACTGAGATTACAGAATTACTATCCACTCATAACATTACTTTGCAACATTGGCATTTAAAACACCCCTGGCTAATTAAATTCCTATTGGTGAAAAAAGGGAAAAAAAAAAGGAAATAAAAAACAGACTAACAAATCAAGATAACATGTTCTTTAACAGTCATCTTTTCCCTATGTCAGCCAAATTCTCTGACCTATGTTTTGGACCTGTCATAAAGCTTACAAACCCTTAATCAAAACCAAAAGTATTTGTGTGATATCAAACTTAAAATCAGGCTGAAAATAAATAATGCCCATGTTGCTGTTGGTTTTAGTTAACTAATTATCCCAAATTAATTGTAACAGGTGTTCCAAAGAGAAAATGTATTTACTACTGATTGCCCTATTGATTGAAAAATACATATTTATAATGCAATATGACATTGGCTATCCATCATTTTTATCGCATGTTGTTTCACAGGCAATCAGCAGGATAAGCACTGTAAAAGCCACAGTCGCTGCCTCTATACCCACTGCAGGGTCTCTGAGCCACCGACTTACACACAGACCCACAGCCACTCTATGGACTGCCTCCAAGCTGCCCATCTGAGGGTACCTAGCACTGAACTCACCCACAGGATCTGGCATTTTCCGGAGGACATTTCCTATTACACACTGCCTTACAAAGCTTGTTTTCACTTGCTCTCAGTCTGGTTGAAAATGGCTACATACAACCTGCAAAAACTAACCTAGAACGCCATAGAGAAAGATTACTTTAGTCATGGAAATGTGGTGTCTTGACGCTTGTTTCTACAGGGACAAGAGGCACCCATCTACACCCATCTATACACACAGTGCTACAATACCGCATTAGGGATCCACTGCAGACATATGCAAATGTCCATTGTCCTTCACCAGAGTACAGCAGCAGAGCCTGGGCTTATGATAATTTGAGCTGGTGAGGAGATCAGAGTGAATTTGGGAGAGCTGGGTAAAGAAAAAACCCACCACCTGAGACAAAACTTTCTACTTTTATCCAGCAAAACAAGCACAAATGTCTTTCAGGTGACACATTTCATTTCCAAGGGGAAGAAAAGCTTGCTTTAGGGGGTCTTTCAGTAGCAGTAAATCCATGCACATTACTGAACAGAACACAGCTGACTGCTCAAATTTTGTTCCTCAAAGATATCACAATGCAGCCTTTTAATGCTTTCCTAAAATATTTCTTTTTTCTATATGAAACAAGTTCTAGATGAATTTGTAAATAATTTCCAGACAACTGAAATCTATGATTTTGACAAACAAATACCAGTGATGGTGGATATGTCCCATGCACTAAACCAGAGGAATCTAAAGGTGTTGAGAATCTCCCAAAAGACTTCCTGTTCTGTACAGACCCAGACCATTACAGTTGCAAGCTGAATCTTATGTCCTCATGGATGAGCCGTGTTCTGCAGAACCCAAAGTGACCAGGGGTTAAAAGATCCAGTTCCTATATGTGGCAAATACCGAACTTCAACCAACATTAGTATATTTGTATCACTGTGCTAAAATGGCATGATCATATTACTGTGATGTTTAATGTTGTTTTTTTTAAAGGGTATGAAACCACAAATTTTCTAGCAAAAATACTGTTTTCAAATACAAAGAGATATAAAATGAGACCTTATTCCTTATTCATGAGAGACAGATGTTATTTTTGGCTGCACAGTTTAATGAATACCATATTATGCTCTTTTTAACCTTACACCAGAAATAACATACTTATAGCATTTATGAACTTAAAGCTATTATCAGTAAAAGCTTCTATTATCATCCAGAACTTCTCTGAGTTCTCACTGCAAATGCTTTAAGCTGTCAGCTACAGTCCCTATTATGGGAAGATTTTTTTTTCCCCCCCATCAAAAGATATAATCCTTAGCAGTCAGCTAGCAGAGGTTGAAAACACTGCAATAGTTTCCTGTTCTCCCTTTACAGTATTGAATTTATATATTTGATGCCATGCTGTATTTTTGTATATGTGTTTTCGGGCCTTCTAAATACAAAAACACTGCAATCTTTTTTAAAATGCTATTATACTTCTGTTTATTTTCACTGATTTGGAGAAACGCCTGCCAGTAAGTATGAGCTGAAACTAATTATCATGAGTACAAAATCTTCAAGCTGAACTGGGATGCTGACAAAAATGCAAACAGTAAATGAGTAAATGTTTCTTGGGAAGCAGAGATCAGTTTCACCAGCCAGTGATGACAATGATAAAAACCCACATACAAACAGTTATTATTAGCATTTTATTTTTATATGGATAACTTCCTTCATAGAGTAAAGGTTGTGGCTCATTCAAACTGCTTAACTTAAGCCAAGCACAAAAGATTTTGTGATGCCTGCATGGCAACTGTCAGTGTGTGCTAGAGGATTTTTCCCACTGCACCTAACATGATGGTTAAAACCAAATGAGGCTCTTCTAAGAAAGATCCTTAAAATCTGAAGTCTTGGACACCTGTCTCAGCTTCATCGATAAGAATACCGCAGGATATGTCCCAAGGAAATAAGCACAAAGCCATCCTGAGGTGATGATTCCTGGGCCTGAAGTAAAAACAAACAAAGCTCAGGAGTTAGGGTATGGAAAAGGTAAGATACCTGCATGGCTACCACAAGCTCGGGCTGTATGAACAGCTACCCTTCGAAGGTAGGTGTAAAAAGTTACCAAATTACCACCTATATTCTCATGGCCACAAGGAGCATTCTAGCAATTGCAGATCTCAAACACTTCTTTCAGCTACAGCAACCTGCTCCTCTAGGCTTTACACAGAAACTCACCAACCAGACTACTGAAGCCAAAAACTGATCCGAAAGCTTTACAAAGGAAATATCAAGGTGATGAGAGACCTCAAGGAACAAAAGCAACACAGGATTAAACCAAAACAACAGATTTATGAAACCATGCTTCATATTGCACAACTGGGCTGAGGGAAAACAGCAGCACTTCCAAGGCAGCAGGGGAAGACAAATTTCTGGCACTCCAATTCACCTCATGATTAGCCTGGCTACAGCACCAGTCAGCAAGTCAATAAGCAAAGTAGATGTGATCAGAGCAGACCACATGTTGTTACTGTTCCCACAGAGGCTGGCACTCTCTGTTGAGTTAACAAAAATGCCCAACATGCTTCTTCCCAGGGCAAATGGAGCTTCCAGCTGTGTGGAGTGCATCCAGTGACAAAAGCCATCTGCAAAGACCCACAGGAGTCCATACATGATAAATTCTGGGAACAGTAAAGAGAGCCTCAATTCACACAGGCAGCACAAGTGCATGACATGCAATATTTCTCCTGAGCACCTTACTGTTCTTCTATTTTCTTCTGAACAAAAGAACGGCCATGACTCAAGCCAAAAGTCTTCCAGCTCTGTATCTTGTCTCTGGTGACAGCCTGGCAATCTAGCAAAATAAATCATAGCGGTAATACCAGTAATTATCTGCATTTGCCATATTGCCAGTGGGGAAAGGGAGTAGAATGTGAAGTCTGTTTTACCTTTAGGGAGTCCACACACTTACCATAACTGACTGGCAAAAGAACATATTCCTGATTGCCTTAGTGAAACCCAGCAAGAGAAAGTGATGTATTATTTGCAGTAACAAACAGACCTCGCTGGTTAAAGCTATAGTAGACTGACTTTAACACAGCTGAACAGAAGACAATTCACAGTGTTTGGACTACACTAGTGCTGGCATTGACAAATACTCTAAGCAGGCCAAAACAACACTCAGAAGTTTGGGGTAAATTTAAATACGTCTGCACATGCACATGAATAACTGTGAATGTTTTTTCATAATTCCTTCCCTTTCTTTTTAATATTTCATACATAGTGTAACTCATCCTCCTGACCACTGACCTGGAAATTTAAATAATAAAATGGCTCAAAATGCTTTGAAGTTGTAGCTGTCAATGAAAAGTGCTCATAAAATGCCTTCAACTTTTATTGTTGTTTGTACTCTTTTATCTGGAAAATCATCAAATTGCTTTTTTCAGACATCTTGAGACTTCCTTGTGTTTCCTGCACTCAGCTGCTGATGGCCAACTTTTATCCAAAAAAAAAAAAAATCCTTTACAGTTCTATTAAAATTAGATAAAAATCAGAAATATAGGTTAGGGTATGCTGATACAGAAAGGTTTTAATCTTGTAAAAGATTTTCTGTGGGACAATGCTGCCAAAAAAGAGCAAGATACTGAACAGAGAACAGCAGTATCGCTCCTTCACAGTGCTGATTTGCATCAGATGAGCATTTGTCCCCCAGTATTTCTTCCTATTAAATATTTTCCTTTTATCCAAGTGTTCAGAATGTTTGAGGGAAAAATGCAAGGTGTGGGAGCCAAAACACTGTCTGGAGAGCTGGCAGTTCCTTAAACCATTTCATCACACTGTCTCCACTTGGGAGACTTGGGATAAAATTAGTTATTCCTTTGTTGACTGAGCTGATGCAAGGATTAATCTATCAGTATTTTAAGTATTTTCAAAAAGACAGTTTCCATACCGATTACAGTATGGTATACATGTACAGTTCCTGGGCCTGTCGCTTTTATTCCTTGGGTTATATTACATAAATAGTCTAATAGAGGTGCTCTGCAATCTTAGATGTCTGTGTATCAGCAAGCCCTGTAGTGTAATGGCAATACCTTGTTACAAACCACCGGGAGCCCTGTTTCATCACAACCAGGCTGTAACGGGCAGAAGAACAGCTTCAGGACAGACAGATTCTGTGCATAGTTAAGCACCTGATTCTCAGTCATTTCAGGAAAATGGGGATTATATCTACATGGTGTAACAGAGAATGAGGTAGAGAACTCCAAGTTAGAGCCAATTGTGCTAGCATATACCTACAGAATGGGGCAGAGCTGTACAGAAACCATATCTTGGACCTTCAAACCAGACATGAACTCAGCACAGCACAAGCCTGATACTAATTAGACTGGCTGTGAGGCTCATAGCTAAAAGACACTGCATAAGGGTAGCCACGTTGCTTCTGATCACAGAGCTTCCTTAGTCACTGGGTACTTTTTTCACTGCCTGAGGCACTCAAAAAACTTCAAGAAATGCTTCCCAACATCTCTAGGCAGATCCATGTACCCAGGTTTTTACCCAGGACTAATTCCAGGGCTTCCACTAATGCCACTCCTTTAATTTAAGACGCTCAAACAGCTGGTGGTTCACTGATGCAAAACAGCTAGGACCATGCCTGAGGCAGGAAGGAGAGGTAAGGATGGAAGATGCCAAATGAAAAGGGGAAAGCCAAGTCAGTTTTAGGATCTGACAAAAACTAGGTGTAACTCAACAAACTGCATCTTTGAAGAAATATATTTTAAGCCCAAAACCTCTCCTTGATGGACGGACAGATATTCTAGCTGGAAATGCATCCTGCTACAGCAGTTCTGTAATCTCCCTTGGTAGCTGTCTTTTTTGTTCCATTCCTCTAGAAAACCCTCCCTGCTCAATTTATATT
>NW_010427467.1:8707-15995 GCF_000710305.1 Buceros rhinoceros silvestris | reverse complement strand
ATTCCTGCTCCATCCATAACTACTTCTACCATCCTTCTGGATTACCATGAGCAATGATGCTCTTTCCTTTGTATGACTGTTTTGATGTAAGACAGTCAGGTCCCATGTTCCCATCAGTCATCTCTGCATTACATATTCTCACATCTTTTCACATAGGTCTTTATTTACAAAACATCCATCACATTAGTTGCTCTTCTCTCTCTCCAGCTTGTCTGGGTCTTTTTGAAACATACTTCCCAGAACTGAACACAGTACTACAAACCATGTGTTGCCTACAGCAAGCTAAGAACTCTTGCATCACATAACATACCCTTGGTAGTTCAATGGACTACAACAGTAACTATTTTTTCACTAGCGCTGCACTGTTTACCGACTCATTCTCAAATCACCATTGATAATAATCCTCAGATACTCATCCATGGGTTAAATACATGTCCTGAAAGATTTCTTACATCCTATATTTATACTTTCTTAAGTGAAAATGCCATGTTTGCATTTGAAACTTCACTTGAGCGACTTCAGTCTTTTTCTGCAATTATCACCCATACAGTATTTTTAAACCCTAGTCTCCAAAACAGTTATGATTCTCCTGGAATGATTATGAAAAGTAAATAATGAAGGTTCAGAGAAACACTGTATCACCCTCAAGTGCAGGTTCCTCATACATCAGCACATCCTGGCCATTAATAAACAGAAATTACTGAATATATTTGTTTAAATCAACCTTAATTGGAAGAGACTAGAGTCTTACTGTGGCAGCTACGCCTCCACCACACTCCTGAGCTTTTCAAAGGAAAACTTCACACAAGCGAAAAACCCAGTATGGGCACTGCATTTCTTTCCTTCATTAAGATAACCACCAAACACATAATTGAGCTTGTCATGAATCATTTGTAACAAACCCACGTTACCTTCTCTTCATTGTCTTATTTTCCTCTGTTAAGATTTTCCTCTGGTGTCTATGACTGTAGTATTTAAGGACATCAGTGAGTGAGAAATAACATCTATGAGATTTCTGTCTTCTGTCCAAGAAATAAGAAGATGCAGTCCTCCAGCTTTTGATCTCTTCAGTAGCTGAGCTAATACATTCAAAACTACCTCCATATCTCTACACTGCACTCTAGTCTGGAGCACACATAGAGAAGCTCGATATCATTAAGTACAGATGCAAAACACAGAATAAAGAAGATTTCTTTTAATAACTGATGGGTAACTGAGCATCCCATAACAGGAGAGGGAAAGAAGTCATCCCCCTTTACCAAGTATTCTATATCACGAAAATTAAGACTACAAATAAACATACCTCTAGCTCCTCTCTCCTCCGATTATGACCACCATCAAGTTAAAATTCTCCACAAAACAAGAAAAATTTTGAAGGAATTTATAGCGTTTAATTTTGTATCTGCCAGCAAAGAGGTCCGACAAAAGGCAGATTTCAGAGTCCAGCAGCTTCTGAAGCACTTGTTGTGTTCATCAATTTTCATTTATTTCTGGCAGAGAAGGCTAACTACGAAACCATGCTTAAGAAGCAGGAACATCTGCATGCCACGTTAAAATGAAACATATGAGAGGTCTACTTAAATAAACTACAGAAAGAAGGCAAACCTATAGAAGAGTCTGGGGTTTCGTAAACCTGAAGAACAAATTTCTCATATAGAGAAATGAGGAGGAGATAGGCTAACAAGCTGGGTCCGTAATACAAACCAGACTATCACTAGGATCAAAGTCAAAATCTGTAGTAAGGAGATGACTGAAGCCTTTGTCAAACAACTCTTAACAAAGTAATTGTGATTTGCAATGTAAACAAAACCACTCTGGAATGAGGTGGACATGACTATTGTACAATAATCATGAGAGACGATCAAAGACAACACAGTTGAACAGAGTCAGCACATCAAATAGATGGATATGCTTTGGCTTTGCCATGATAGAAAACAAGGACACTGACAAGCAAACCAGGCTCACCAAGGTTTATGGTTCTCCAGACCTGGCAGGCATATGCTAGTGAAGATTAGACAATATGCTACTCACATCTTCAAAGAAATAAAGCACCAAGACTCTTGTTTTATCCAACATCAGACAGGCAGAAAATCAACCTTTCGTTGTTTTTAAAGTTAAAGACATTTAGAAAGGGTCTAAGCAATTTGAAATCTCCATGCTCAAAACCTTCAGAACACTATATATAGTGCCAGAGTGATCACTTGGGCATCTCCAGGTTCATTGATTCCCTCAGAATTAACACAGCATATGAGACTGCAGTGACTACTTGAGCAAGTTATTAACAAGTTAAGTTCTTAGTTTGGTCTCAATATTTGCAATAACATTCTACCAATGCATGTACTCAGGTGTGCACCCTATTCTGAGGGATAGTATCCTCAGACCTAGGCTTCATGGACTTTAGGCATCTCTACTCTCAGTAATGAAATCTAGAACTACCATTGGTCCACACTGGAATGGTCTACAGTGAAGTGTAGCACCAGTTATGTGAGCTTGGTCCCGCCACTCCAGAATGATGCTGCTCCTGAGCTTACCAGCGCTGACTATCAGCAGCACCACACTGACATGCTAGAGCTGGTTCACATCAAACCACTGCTGTACCTCAGCAATTATGCTTCATCTGCTTCTGTGCCAGGGTTGGGTCTTGGGTGTCTCTGCAGTAGCTGCAGGTCTCTGCAGGGCAGTATGAACAAGACATATCATGCTCTTGCAAATACCTGGTATTATCCAACTGAAGCCATAATGAGAAAAAAAAAAAATCTCATCCTTTGCAAACAGCAAGCGAAGAGAAAATGTGGGTATTTACTGCTGGATCATCACGATTTCTAAAAATAAGTCTCAGTTCTGCTATGCCTCTGTGAACAAGCTGGACTTTTTTGTAATCAGAGACTGATTCTCTGAGGCTGTTCTTGTTTCATGTTCTCCTTTCGTTCTGATTCTGTATTCTTTTGTGGTGGTTTTCTCCTCTGTAATGAAGGGAACTCCTCAGGTAGTAGAGTGCAGAATCCTTATCTCCTTTTTACTCTAAAATTTTATTTTAAAGCATTCATCAATTTCTGACTATCAGAACAACAAAAGCTTTCACTTTTACTGCTCTACCACCTTCTTTTGTCAGTGTCATAAAAATAAAGTCAAAAGACTGCCTTTCCACGTACTCCAAAACCACCTGGAATTAGGCTTCAGACTTAGTATCTCAAAACTACAGCACATTTCAAAGCTCTGGCTTTCAGCGTTCTGCAACACAAGCAACTTTCTTGCTGTCACATATACTGGCTCCAGCTTAAAACTCTGCACTTTCTGGTGGCAAGGGCTGAAAGTTAATATACAAAAACTATCTTTGTAAATGAGTGTATTGCTTTATTACATATATCTTCTGTAAAAATAAGGTATAAATGTTGTAGCCAAGGTATCTCCTGAACTTCCCTCCAAAATTTCTCATCTACTACCATGGATCAGCAGTCCAGAAGTTGTTACTGATGGTTTTATGTTTGTTTCTAAAGACTGGAATGGATACAGATCCTAATCGAAACCTCACTGAAGTTAATGAAATTCTTTCCTTTCTTGTAGTATTTCTGGAGCAGTTTCATTCCTGAGGCTTTTATGTTAAGATTTCATCTTTACACAATAGGCCAACATCAAATCTGCTGCAAATGAGCACAATTCTCATGATTTTATGTTGGCAACAAAGATTTAAAGCATTCCTTAACATCACAGTAACCACTGACTGTGTGATGCTAGGGTGTCAGCAAGTATCTCTGTTCATCAGGTTGACTTTTCGCAAACTTGTGAGATTCATTTTTTCCAAAATTGTAAATCCTACATCCTTTAAAAATAAACAAGGGAAACTACAGTTCAAGAAAAAAACAGTAACAAAATAGTTTATGTAACTGTTTCTGTGATGCATTTCAACCTACTTAAGGGAGGTTTAGAAACTTATCACTGTGCAACTTGAGGAAGTGAATCTAAATGGCAACTCAGTAAATATATTGCGTCATGGCTTGTAACATAAACTCTGAACTATCAGAAGGTTTGTTTTCGAATGAAGAGCATTCCACTGATGCTTTACACATGAATAAGTAAGAACATCTCTAAATAAATAATCCTCCAGATGTTGTTACGTAAAGGCTAGCTGGTCTAACACGGGAGATGGATGAGTGAGTGAAGATCATGGAAAATACAGACACACTTACATTGTTTAACCTAAAAAACCAGTTACCTGACTGAATAAAAAAAAATCAGAAAAAGTCGCATGAATTTCTGTAACATCCTCCAAAATGGCTGAAAACAAAATCATCCTTCTATTCTCTATTTTCTACCATCTGTGTTACAACTGTTGCAGGCCAAAAAGTCTAGTGGGAAGATAAATATACTCATTTTGGAAAGCAGCAGAATCATTTTATGTTTTAGTCATGAGTCATGTGGTCAGTTTGTTGGTATTCTGACAGCGGGGAGAGAAAAAAGAAACACCACCTTTACTTCCTGAACACTTTTGTTTTATGCTGTATATTTATACCGTAGCATTTATTTTGGGCTTCTGCTGGCTGCGTGAATTAGTCAGGAAAGAACTGCTTTCCCCTTTGACATCTATATTCTTTTTCCTTCATTATTCCAAACATTGGAGATTAATCACATCCAAAAACCAACCACCCAACCGAAAAAAAAAAACAAACCCAAACCCAAACCCAGACTAAGGCATTTGAGTATGCCAGTGGTACTCGTGCTATTTTCTTACCAGATCTGAATTCAGAAGAGAGTGTGTGTTTTGTGGTATGTGATAGACAGACACATGAAGTGAAAGTTCTTCTGGACTAACCGCCTCAGGAGTTCCCCAACCCTGATGAATTCAGGATTCAATGACACAACCAGTCTCTTTTGTCCATCCTGCATTTGTTTGCCTCTGTGTCCTAGGATAATGGAAGACTACATGATATGCTGACTTCATTATGGTCAAACAATGTAACTCAAGCACAGAAAATCTTTAATTACACAATTCTACTGAGCAGGGGTGGGGCAGCATTGAAAGGAAACCCTCAAGCATACATTCCTTAGAGCTATTGCTGCCCAGGTAAAGAGCCTGTGAAGAGACAGCTCATGAGGTTGAGCCGGTTCACTCAGTGAAGCACCTTCACTGTCTGTCCTTGGGAGACAGGCCCAGCCTCTGGGAAACTAAGACTTGAGGGCACCTCAGAAGCAACCAGAGTAGCTTAGCACTGTCAAGCCAACAAGCTTCTGCTCAAGATGCACAAGATCCTCCCAGAATTTTTCCTAATGCCTTTTTATAGATTGGTAAATGACTAAAGCTCCCTCTGTCAGGCCCCAACTTATTCCTTAGCATGAACATTGTGAGAGCAGAGCAGAGCAAGAAAAGAAAGGGGAATGTCAGAGGAGAGCAAAATCAGGGAAGATACTACTACTTTATTCAATATTTGATTCTCATATGTCTTTTTTTTCCTTAAAGTTAATTACTCACTGGATGAAAAGGAATCTTTTAATTTGGATTTTAAAATGTCTTAAAGTCAGAGTATAAGGAGTCACACAGAAAAGGATCAACAGTGGATTTTAACATTTTAATGTCTACAAAAGGCATGAATGGGTGCACAGTTTATGCTGAAAACAGTGCAAGGACCAAAGAGGAGCAATAACAAGGTGGCAACACTGGGTTGTGAAACAAGGTGCTTCTGTTCCACCAAGCCTGAGATAGACTAGTAAGGCTTATAAGGAAGCTGGCAACTAAAGAAGAGAACACCAGATGAAAACCAATGGCAGTAAAACCAATATAACGCAAAATGGGGGAAGAGCTAAATAGTATCAAAACAGCCTTGTGGCTATGGTGCAAAGCAGAACCTAATGGTGCAAAACCCATTCTGAACAATTAGGAGTAGTAAATAAGCACAGTTCAATAGGATTTAAAAAATCCAGTGCTGGTGCAGCTATACAGCACCTCAGAAACCACAGGAGTCTCAGCACCTCTGGATGCCCACTGCATTGTCCAGTGTGACTGCAACCTGAAAATCATTGTGGTGAGCTTCACAGAGAGCAGTCACCCAACCAAAGAAAATATAAGGAGGCATAAAAAGAGGCACGGAAAATAATACCAAGCACAGCGAAATGCTGTAACATTTTGGTATGACGTGCTCCCACCTGGAATACTGTCTCACTGACTACCTCTTTGGCTCAAAAGGATACCCAAGCCTTTTATAACCCTGAACTGCAGCTAATGAGACCCAAGTGACCTGGATAACAAAGCAAGTCAGATAGTTCATTGCCCTCAAGTCTGATGTATCCTCACTTAATCCTTCCTTGTTTGAGGTTGGAATGTCTCAGACTGAAACTCCTGTGCTGTTAGATCACATCTACAAGCTTTAAAATTGTTTCTAGAAAGCATTGATCCCAGTACTGTTTCAAAACATTTAATTAAATACTGCTTTACATTAAGTTAAACCTGTGACTCCCTTTAGTAATTTTATAACATCTTGACCTGAAAAATACAAGCTGCAAATTGACAGCATTTCTCAGTTTGGAAGTAGAGGTGACAATGGCAGGACTTACAACCGACAAGTCAAATCTCTCAGTCAGGAATCCTCTGTGTTCCCTGTTGAAACAGAAGTGAAGATTCTGTCTACCAAGTGTGCTTGGGAACTCAGGTTCCCTGTTTCCACTCTGGACTTCCAAAAGCCTTGGAAAGAGGAGATGCAGCGCAAGAGCACCAGGTGAACTGCCACATGCAGTTCATGTGCATCACGCTTCGCATTGACCATGATGTGCTCGAGCAGAACATAGCCTTACCAGCATGACACCTGAGCAGGGCACAAACGGGGAGGGGGAGAGAGGCCTGCAATGACCCGCGATCTCCGTGCCTTGGACTGCCCCACCGCTCCTCATAGAATGCAGCCCAGATTAGCCCACCCCCGATCCCAGACGCACAGAGCTCCGTACGTGGCTGCGTACCAGCAGAGCGTGTGGTGTCAGTGGGTGGTTTCCGCAGCTCCGGGCATGAAGGGTAAGGGGAGGGTGTGCACACCACCGTCCACCCGCTGTGTGCACCTTTTGAGCTCAGCCGAGGACACCCCAGGTCAAGCTGTAGGTACCGTGTAGGTCGTGCCTGCCGGTTCCGGGCAGTACAGGCACACCGAGGGCAGCAGGACAGGCAGGCGGCCCGCCCAGGAGGGAGTCGCCATTTCGGTGGTAACCAGGCAACACCGGGGTCTCCGTCCGACGACTACGAGGTGGCTCCTGGCTGCCAGGCTCGACCGGGATTACAGCCACTACAACCACTGGGCACGCGGACACC
>NW_010427467.1:1134-8645 GCF_000710305.1 Buceros rhinoceros silvestris | reverse complement strand
TCCCACCCACTACAGCCACTGGGCAGGCGGACAGCTGGTTGCCAAGCAACCTGGGGTCACCTAGCAACCCAGGGCCGGGCGGGTCTGCGCCGGGCAGGCATCCCCAGGCCGGGTCTCATGCGATGTCCTCACCTAGCGCAGGGCACAGGGCCTAGTGAGCGACTGGGTGATTCCTGCATGCTGCAGGGTCAGCGGGACGGTTTTTAACTCTTATAAGTGTGTTAAAAACCTACCATATGGCTGCTTGCCTCCCTAACGGGAACAGGACCTCATAACCATCCTTCACCTGCATAGGGGTTTCCTGCAGCAAAACCTGTCTCTTTTCCTCCCAGCAGTGGGGCGCGAGTTTTGTTTCTGTTGACTGTCAACCTTGGAAAAGACCTTAGGTGACAATCTTCCTTCACTTTGGTCAGCTAGGGATGGGCATTACAGAAAACCCAGCATTAAAATCCCCAGTGGCAGGTAGAAAACAACGCTGCATCAAGTGCAGAAATTAGGAGCGATTAGTCTGACTCTCATTTCTAGTTGTCTTCACGTGTAGGTGGATGAGCAGAAAGACACGTGGTGAAGTCTTTGCTGTTCTTTCCCCCCTATTAAAGTCACATTCTGTCAGCCTGATCTCTCAGCTCTCAGGAAAAAGCCTCATTAATTTCATTTTCAGAATATAAAGGAGTAGGCAATCATAACACGAAACTCATTAGCAAAGTTTAAAAAAGGAACTAATTGAAGGAGCAGTTACTTCTCCACTCTGCAACACAGTTCTTAGTCAGTTCAAAATTAGGGGCAAATGAAGAAAACACTTCTAGCAAGGAAGAGGAGGTTGCAGCATGCCATTAAATTTGCCCATGGCATTCCAAAGCCGAACCTCTCGCTCAATGCATACAGCTTGCTGGAAGCTTATCACTGGAATCCCCACTCGTGCCTGCACAAAGAATTGCCACGGACCTATATATATGACTATTTAAAAACATGTGCGGGGGTGGTGTGGGGGGTTTTCCATTTCCTACAGCATCTAATTGGAGCTGTGATTCTCGAGGTCAAATTCTTGCAGGTAGATCCAATGAGAGAGTTAACCTCCACAGATTAGGCACCGAATACCTGGCCTCTAAGCATCTGGCTCCTTCTGTGAAATTCAAAACTCAGAGCTGGGTGCTAAGCCTCCCCCCATTGAGCACATGCAAAGTTAGACCTCTCAGAAGGGCCGTCCAAGAAAGCACATGTAGAGCGGGAGCCACTTGGAGCTGGAAATGCTAATTGCAGGAGCGTGGTCAAATTCTTGTCCCCTCTCCAGAGCCCTGGCATTCACACATGTCAGAGCTCCAAATAGAACCTGACCCTATTCCCTCCTGCCGGCAGGCAGCCCGCATCAGGCTTCTGTTTTCTTTCTAAAACCCAGCCAGGATGCTCGAACGGTGTCGGCATTCACGCATACATCATGCCCTGACGCCAGTAGCACTTGCCCAGGGAGAGGCATATGGGTGCACAGGCTCCTCTGCTGGCTCGTGGACATCTCCTGCCTCCCAGCAGAGCTGCCTTTCTGTAGACATCTTGAATGATGTGAATTGGGTTTCCGTAGCTTCTCCTGGAAATCCTGACCTTAATGAGGACTAACAGCAGGTCTCAGCACTCCAAGTGTGTACCATAAAAATGGATGGTGTTTTAACATTTCACAAGAATAGACTTCCTATGGCCACCCATCCCCTGTTATCATCCTAGAACACTATAAGCTTTCATTTACCTCTTGCGAACATCAGATATACTGTTCTTGCACAGATCTTTCTACCTGTAACTCAGGTTTGACCCAGGAGAAACCAAATGCACTCTTTCTGGTTTTTGTCCTGTTTTACACAAGGATCATATTTACTGACGATTTGGGACAATCCTCCCAAATACACAGTGGCCTTTTTCATTTATTTTTTGCTAATTTTACAGATTTCTCTTTTGGCCACAAGATACATACCTGAAGAGCAACTGCCATTGCTTTTACACAGGAATATATTTTATGACACAAAACGGGGTTAAGTTAAAGCTAACCTGTCATAAACTCTAAGTTAAAAGGAAACACACATTTAGCAGCGATGTTTGACGTTAAACATGTGTCCTTAAAACATACCACTTCTTGTGAAAAATATTTCTTTTAGCAATGAAATTAATTTTGGTAAATATTGTCCCTGAACGTGAAATAAATGATAAAAGGACACAGTAATCTTTATGAAAAATGTTAATTTCATGGCTATCAGTATTTACGTCCACAGACATTAGTAGTAAAATACTGCTCTGAAATGTAAGTCTCACGTGTATCTATGGTGACATCACATTTCTGGTTTTTTCCTGTGCTTTGAACACCTGCACCTGAATTCCCTATTGTAAAATCAGTTAAAGTTGGTATAATATAACAGATTATTATATTTAGGCTCAGAAGGAAAATATTGAGGTTCAGATTACAAGGCAGAAAATAAAAACTCCCATTAGACCTGAATAATTCAAAGCAAAAGTTATCTTTTAAAGTCTTAAGGATGGAACTGGATTACTGGGAGACCCTTTTTGCATCTGAAAATATTACTTTAAATTTATAAATATTCTCTTGTTGGGAAAAAAATACTGGAAAATGAGCTCTGATTGACAGCCAGCAACACTACTATAAATGAGTAATTCAAGAAGTACCACGTAAACCTCAAATGCATAATTCCAAAATATGTTTCTTTGAAGTGGGCTTTAGCAAAACATATTCCTTGACATGTGATAGGAGAGTACAGGGCACACACTTCCCAACTCCAAACTTGGCACAAGTAAGGACTCTTAATTCCCAGAGAGTGGGACTGCAACCTCTGACTATTAACAAAAAGAAATTACAGGAAA
Source organism: Buceros rhinoceros silvestris (assembly GCF_000710305.1). NCBI lineage: Eukaryota > Metazoa > Chordata > Aves > Bucerotiformes > Bucerotidae > Buceros > Buceros rhinoceros. Next base: position 5,786 of record NW_010427467.1, on the reverse strand, counting down.
ACCACAGACAGAATGTGAAGAAGAAAGATGTCCTTGTTCTATTTGCAATACCAAGCCTATATGGAAAATAATGGTAAATTCCTGAAAACTTGGGTACACACTAGAAAAACAGGCTGTTAAGACAGTTTGGACATGGATGCAGGAAGCTCTTAGGTAGACCTGCCATCTAGAGAGTGCTCTCTGCCACTGACACGTGGTACTACGGTAGGGGAAAGAAATTATCTTTTCCAGAGACAAAGGTTTTGCATTTTTTCCATAAAAATGTCATAAATGTGAAAGTATGTCTTTCCAAAACAAGATTACAGCAGCTGGGCACATGAAATGGTTACAGCTAAAGATCTCAGCATCTATCCTGGGGTAGAATAGCCATTTTTGTCATTGTTCAATCCTTAATGCTAGTATGAACAAATTTCCAAGTCCTTTTTAACAGCTTCCTGATAAAGTAGTATCAGTTTAATGCTTTCCACTGTTCATATCATCTGCCTGGCTTTCCTTATCTGGAGGCCACCCTCTGACTTAAATGGAATGAAAGAAGAAAGCCAAGATATGTACAGGATGTCTCTATCTGAAAAAGTAGGAGCAGGTAGATAACTTTTATCACGCAACCAGGCACTGAGCCAAATATTCGATGCGTGTAAACAAGCATGTCTTCACTGAAGCTGGCAGAGGCTTGCCACCAGAAAACTCACTAAAATTCTACCATTCTCTTTAACACAGTACCAAGCCAATATCATAAGATAAAACCTGAATTCCTCAAGATAATACAAAAATAAAAAGTAAAGTGTCTGAAAGAAAATCAGGACCCTGAAACTGTAAGCTCTTGCTTTTACCTTAATATAATCTGTTTAATAAATATTGCCTTTGCCCCTAAAAATTTTAGACAAGGCAACAGATGATGTTCTCAGTGCATGTGACCGTTACCGAAGATGCAATACTTCTCTCACCCTGGATGAAACTAAACAATTGATTTTTCAAAAGTAGGGATGAATTTCTCAGGATGCCATGGCTAATTTATCTCCAGTAAATTAAAATCACTCCTGAGCAGTCGTGACTCACTTCAGATAAATGACTGAACTTGCGTCAAAGTACATTGACGCTGCATCTTATTTCCAGAAAATGTAGGCACTTGTGTAACTCAAACTTAAATATCATGTATCAAACAGTCATATATGTTGGCAAGATTACTAAAGAGCAAATAGGTAAATATCCCCATAATATAAAGGAAAAACCTGTTGCATGACTGAAAGTGTACAAAGCCTAGAAACAAAGAGAAGAATCCATGCCAAAGTTTCATATATAAAATGTATGAGTACCATCCTTTCAAACACTGGGGAGCTAAGTCCAGGAGGTCATGACCCTTGGTGAGGAATTTCTATGTGAGAATTAATGGTATGCATGATACAATGATTCACTGGGGATCGGGGCGGGAAAATTATTTTTCTGGTTATATTATTACTGAATTCTTTCAGAAATCAAAGAGCTTCTATTAAAACAAAAGCTGTTTTGAGAGAGCAATGAAAACAGCACAAGAAATTAAATGTGCAATTTTTCAGTCTGAAGGGACTTGTAAAAAATTCAGAAATATATTTAATATTACTGTTTTGGGTTGCCCAGGGCCCAGCCTGCAGAAGATTCTGCATCACCTAAAGTAATACGTGGTATAAATTGCTGCCACTATTACCATTGTAATAGTGTTACTTAAAATGGAGCAAAACAGTGGGGGAAAACACAAATCAATTTGTAATGTGCTTATACTTTTCATCTACCACAATACTATCTAGGCGGCATTCATTAACATCCCTTTCGTCTATCTGATATCTGCCTATTGAAGATGCAGAAATAGATGCCTGATGGTCTAAGTCTCCCAAGAACCTCCAATCTGGCACAGGGAAGTTTATACGAGCCAGGACCTCGCGCATCTTTAGATTTTGAACACTTCCTCCCATACACATGGCTGATTGAGTCAGATTTCCAGCGCATAGACAAGCTGAAATGTGTAAGTTTGAGAAGTTTTAGTCCTCTTGCAGTAGATTATTTTATTGTTTTCTGATTAGCATATGAAGTTAACATCCTATTATAATGTGTAGCAACATAAGTAATTAAAATTTACACTTCCCCAGTCTCTCCAGTGCAAAACAATGATCAGCCTCAGGCATAAACTACTGGGCATTTCTCACTCTCCCTCCAATTCAGTTTATACAAGATTTTTTTCTATTAACATTTCTCAGAGGACAAATACTTCTCTACCGAATAAAGATTTATATTGCGGTTTCCTAGAATAATCTTCAAGAAGGAAAAGGTATTTCCTCCCCTCACTCCATGCACACACAACAGCATGCTCTGAATAGGACGAAGAAAAATTAGTGAGGATATGATTACTTTACTAGAGAAAGCCTACTCTCCTCTGCGCCAACAAGATATTATAGGTCAAGTCAAGTAAGGTCAAGTGAGTTCTTGTCATGTCCAGGATCCCTGATTTATTCTGTCAGCTGTTCACTGTCATTCAGCACTGTAGGGTGACTGTCAATACTGAGATAGTGCAAAGTGACTGGACACGTTGATTTACACTAGGGTGGCTCATGTTCACTTGAAACTGACGCTGAGTCCTGCTGGGTGATTATGGATGTCATGGGGAGTGTGGGATGAACAGTACATTAGTACACATAATTTATGTACAGGGCTCTCTTTGCCTTTAAGAATGCAGCCCCTGTGATGGGGAAGTCCCATGGGTTCCCCTGAGCTCTGTTATCCCCTAACAGACAAGGAGATACTAAGGAAGCAAATGCAGAAGCGCTGGTGCAGTAGAACACACAGCTTCCCCTCTTAAACTCACCCGAGGTCAGACAGGAACAGAGGTACAGCTAGGACCCGAACCCATGAGTTCCTGTTTGGTAGCTACCTGCCAGCTTGGCGGGGTGTAACATTTCCTAGCTCATGCAAAACTACATTTCCAAGGGCTTCAGCATTTTCACTGAAAAAGCAAAGTACATATGCAGATTTGTAATGGTGGTTGTTATGCAAGCAAATGATAGCATCAACCTTACAACTTTATTCTCGTCTTTACTTTCATTGGTAGATTTTTATTTTTGGCAGTCCTTTTATTAGGGATTAGGCATATTTGTCTTTGCTGATCTTCTTCACTCCTTTTTTATAAATACACATTTTCTGTGGGTAGAATGCATAGTGGAACAGTTGCTGGAAGGGTTCTGGTGACTACCAGAACATCTTGCACTGTCTTTAAAGCACTGCTTTCTGGTAGCCTCAGATTTTACAGGCACAGTTTTTAACAACACAGGAGTCAAGGGGCTCACTTTGAGTGGTAGTTGCAGTCATTCGTCAGACATGGAGTAGGAGGTACTACAGTTATATGCAATAATGGTATCACTGTCCAAGATTTCAATTTGTTATAGTAAGTGTACAGGGGAACTAGATGGTTATATATGCATGCGTTTTTGTGCATTAGCTTATGCAAAAAACGGAATTTAAGGACTTATGTCTGATCACACTATGGTGCAAAATAGATGGAAACTACATTACCTATCAGTCAGGTTACCAAGAAACCTAATGAATTGTGGACAAAACCATGGCCCAATTAGTTCAGTGGTGAAACTTCCATTGACATCAGCGCACACAACATTTCTCACCGTGAATACGCTATTAAGCAGGGTTTGAACAAGACTGGAATAAAACAATCCACTTCTAGCTGTGATATACTGTGCTTTTGTCTAAATGATACCGATCTGGACCTGTCCAAAGTCTGTTCTGTTTCGTCTTCTCACAGAGCGTAGTGGCTTTTGTGCCAAACCCTTGAATGCCTAAGTCTGTGTTTCTGCTCAGCCTTCCGTGGAAGCTGTGGCAGAGCACAAGGCTAGGCTGTCACTTTGGTAAACACACCAAACAAGCATCTACTCTGTAGAGTAAAGGGAAAGGAGAAGATGTCAAAATAATAGGAAACAGTGATAAAAATTACTCTTTTTTTAATAGACTTTGATACCACTGGAGCCAAAGGAGGTGAATGCCATCAGGTAAAGCAAATGGCAGAGCTGTGTCTCTGAAGCCTTGCAGGTATTTCCTCTCGTTTCTCTTCAGAGACTCAATTTCATTTTGAATTTCAGGTTCAGGAAAGAATTTCCAGTTTCCATTTCCATTCAGTTCCCAAAATATCCCACAATTTATTTCTTTTGGATATCAAAACCAGTAAATAACACCATTGCAACTTGGAAGTTTGCCCAAGGCAGATCAAAAAGGCTGTCTGTGTCTTTTTGACAAGTACCAATGCTGCCAGGGCACAAAAGGTCATTGCTGTTCTGATTTTTAGCTTCAAAAGAGAAAATACTTGAAGACCGATATTTAGCAGCCTTTTCCAAGGAAGCCCCTGTTTCCAGATCTGCTTTTTTTTGGTTAAGCCTCCAAACAGTGAAACACTCAGGCACATGCATAACTTCAAGCAACTGAGTAATCCCAGTGCTTTGGGCTGCACTGCTGAAGCAAGTGGGAGCCTTGCCATTGAATTTTATAGAAGCATTATCAGACCGTAAGTGCTTTGCTGGTTCAAAGCCAATATTTTCCTCAGACTTTAGAGGAAGACAGATTGTGCCCAAACTCTACACAGCCTCTCCTAGAAAGACAAAAATAAAAACAAATGATACTAA
>NW_010427467.1:0-1006 GCF_000710305.1 Buceros rhinoceros silvestris | reverse complement strand
AGGAATGTACATAGTATAGAGGAAAGGATTGTTGAACACAAAGCAAACCGAGGAAGCATTAGTCATTGAAATAAGGGTATGAGAGAGAATGGTGGCAGGTTGTTTTCTTCACTTTATCCTTCACACCAGGGTTTACAGTCAGACAATTTGTCCGCCTAGCAAACTGTCTAGCATCTGTCTGACTGAGATCCAGACAGACAACTAAGCCTGCCACAGAGCCGGTGCTGCAGCCATTCTCCAGCAGAAGGGGCTTATGCTGCGCTGGTTAAATGGGCTGTGTGAAATACTGCCAGGGCTAATGCATTTCACACACCTGTAGCTGCAGCGAGCAGGATCAGCCCCAGCTACAGGCAGAGTAGGCAGCAAACTGTGACAACCTCCATCAACAGCAGAACAAGCATGGCCCTTTTGCTCCTTTGGTCTATACCTGCAGCCAGGGTGAAAGGAGAGATGAGAGCAGGAGGGGCAGCCACTGCTGGGTGCTGGCCTCTACCCACGCAGCAAGCACCTGCACATCACTGCCTCAGCAACACAAGCTGGAATCCAGAAACATCTTCATCATGCTTCATCTGCCCCTGGTGTGAACGATGCAACAGCCAAGTCTTGAGCCAGCCTTGCCATCATAACTCCACAACAACATTTTGAGGAAGCCGGTGGGTCCTTATTACAGCAGTGTTTCAAACTGTGATTGGTTTTGTGGTACTCACCTCACATTAAGAAATTCTTCCCAAGTTAGAAATTATGTAGATGCCCATTTTGTCCAATCCATGCATCATTTATATACACTCAAAGCTTGATATACTCTGTGTTTACTCTAAGTTTTAATGTAGCATCTACCACACGGAGGTATAACCATAGCCAGTGATCAACATAACTCCTCTAAACCATCTGAAACCTCTAAACCATCTGAGTCTCTCAGGTCCAAGAGAGACTGATGCTTACTGATATATCTTAAATTTGGAATAAAGCAATCTCTTCTCATTTCCTGCCCCCGCCCCCCCCCACC
>NW_010427466.1:32908-33215 GCF_000710305.1 Buceros rhinoceros silvestris | reverse complement strand
GGCCCTGGCGGGAGGAGGAGAAGTAGGAGGAGTTAGCAGTGTCGCTGATAAGCTGCACCTTGTGCTTCCCCGCCAGATGTTCTCCTTCTGGCTTCCGGTGTCCTGTTACGAGGAGGATTGCTTCACAGATTATCTCAAGATGATGGCGAATATTGTCGTCCTGAACGTGCTCATCTGTATTTCTCTGACGTTCTGGATCGTGTCCATTACTGCAAGTACGTACTACGGTGAGTCCAAAGGCTAGGGCCTGGGGAGAAGCCGGCATGGCCCGACGAGGGGTGAGCCGAGCCACCCACCCCCTCCCCCA
>NW_010427466.1:0-32813 GCF_000710305.1 Buceros rhinoceros silvestris | reverse complement strand
CTCCCCTCCAGCTCCTACAGCTGGAGAGAGATACAGAATCGAAGGAGGGATGTGCACAGTCCCCTCCATCGCCAGCAGAGCTGAAAACCTCACCCCTGACAATAGCTCATAATAGTTTAAAAAGTATTAACACCCACTGTACCCTTCCTGGCAGCTCTACACAGAGATCCCGTTGAATTGAAAATATTGGTATCCTTTGTGAATTATCTCCCTAAAAGAAACCAGGTAATATAAAAATGAAAAAATGGAAAGAAAGAGCAAGCTGTCGTTCTCTATCAGGGGAAGTAGTGACAGCAAGGGAGGAGCGTGCCGCCCTTGAGAACTGTTTTAGGAGTGTATGTGCATCCTTTGAACAGGGCACGCAAGAATTCCTTGGTCAAGAAACAGAGAAACAGGGGAAATGGTCCAAGAAGAGATGGATGTATGTGTTGAGTCTCTGGCAGGGGTATGTACAGTCAGCTCTGTGTTCTATTCCAACAACTTAGGCAGGTTGTGGCTTAGTGGTGTGTAGTTGTAGGAGTACTAGTGCTTTCTGTGGTCTGTCATTTCAGTTCTAGGACCATTTCTATAGCTGTGTGCAAAAGCAGCAATACTGCCTTCAGCATCAGTTCCGTTCTAGAAGAGTGTACTTGCTTTCCCAGGACAGGTAAAGACATGTCCTTAAGACCTTGTCCAGTTTCATGAGAGAAGAGCTCCAGTGTCCTTGCAGTGTTGCTGAGAGTGCCTTGAGATGCCATATGAACACCCTCAACTGCCTAGTGTCACCTTGAATCCACAAGAAGCTGAAATAAATAAAATTACTTATGCAGTGACAGTAAGATGTCGTTGCTCAGTGTTTTCCAGTGGTTTGGGTTTTAGGATGGGGTATTAGTCCTGGTGCAGCATTAAATCTGTGTTGTCTGGACACTTCTACTTTGGCCTGCACTGAGAGGCCAGACGCATAGAAGGTATGCAGAAGCAGGCTTCACAGACAGGTTCAGTTTGTGCCATTTAGGGTAGCCAAGTCAGATTTAAACACGCATTTATGCATGTTTGGTCTCTATAGGTATAACTCCCCGAGTTCTGCCTCTAATGAGGATATGCCAGTCCCTGTTATCTAATGTGTCTGAGAATTGACTGTGTAAAGTGGAGAGGCCTGATACCAGGTGAATTAGGATAGGGACTGATACAAAGGAAGAGACTGGAGATGAATCCTTCTTGTAGAGAATGACTGTGGAACAAGAGTGACGTGAAATATTTTTACCGTCCATTTGCCTGAGACTATGGAAGGACCTTGGCTTGGGGCAGTGAATGAAGCATATGGTAGAAGTGGGCTTGATGAAGTGGCAGAAGTAAGTTGAGCCCATAAAAGCAATTAAATTCATAGTCCTTAGTAATAAAAATAATGAAAACATGCATTTATTAATTTACAGTTTATAGTTCATAGTAATGCTTAGGCACCAAGTGGTGACCAAAACGTTGGTAAAACAAGTGTTAAAGAATCCGTAATAAACCAATGAATGTGTTCTATCTTAGTCTTAACTACTTACGTTTAGTAGTAATTTAGTGCTAATACTTTTTTCCCCGCCAAGGAAATAAAAAAGGTCAGTTTAAAACTGGCCTTAAAAGGATGAAAATTCTATTTGTTAACTCAACCAACCGAGAAGAACCCCTTTGGGTTCTGGTACTGCTCAGACTCAAGTTAATACTGCATTTGCTTGCGGTGAAATTCTGTCGAAGTAAATAGCGTAGTTCAGGATATAATCAATAGCTTTCTTGTCTCTGTGACTGCAGAGATGGAAGGCTTTGAAACTGAAGTATTAAGGAATAATTTCTTCTCGGATTTAAATTTCAGTGTTCTATAAGATGTACATTTGGCATCCTTTGCAATAAAATTTGCTTCTTCCAATTTAAAGCCAGATCAGGTGATAGACTATAAAAGTTGTAAGAATCTTTCTTTTAATGCAGTAATTTATTAAGTCAGTTTTACCTTTTTAACTGGACAATAACAAATCCATTAACTGCTTTTATTTTAGTAAGTGTTCTGGAATTTTAGGAGACAAATCTGTTTAGGACGTTGATAACGTCTCTTTAGAAGATAAGTTGCTATGGACACTAGTGTTTTACGAAATGGTGTGGAATTATGGCAGTTTTCCTGTTCTGTAAGCTTGTTTAAATTCAGATCATAATGATTTGAATGTCTAACCAAAGGGAACAAACTGAGAACTCACGAAAAAGCTTTTTAGAAGCTCTGTAAATACTTTGATGAGAAAATACCTTGGGTGTTCTGTATGCAGTTTTATTTGTAAAAGTAAACCATTTATAGTTTTGGCAACCAGCATTTTTTTGTTTGAGAGTTGTTCAAGTCCGTTAAACTGTCTTGGCAGTTTAATAATTGTCAGTGAAGAATATCATTAAAAGCAATCCTTTCTTGTAAAAAAATTTGGGTTTGACTAATTTCCAATTAAATACTAAAAACATTCCAAGTTGGGTTTATTTTTCGCTATAACAAGGAGGATAACAGGTGAGCCATTTTTGCACAGATGTTAATAGTAGATCTGAAATAATTTCTCTTCAGATCCCAAAAAGCAGTATATTTTCCAAATACAAAACCTTCTGTTATGTAGAATTGATTTGACATGAAGGTGAGAAATCAGTAGATTTAAACCATGCAATTTATTGCAATTGTTAGCTACAGTCAAATATTCGAATAGCTGTGACACAGGCAACTCAGTTTGATTAAATTATGTTGACCAGTAAACAAAGTAAAGAGGAAGCTCAGAGCGGTCTGCTTAATTTTGCCACCCCTAAATTCACATGTAGTGTTCCCGTAGCAAATATGTAAACCTAAAATCCATACTCATGTGAAATCATAAGGCCACATCAGTGGCAATTCAATTGCAGCTGCTGTCAGAGAACAAAAACCAGTGGAAAGGATTCCCATGCTACGTGGGCACATTATCTCATAAAGAAGAATGGCATCTCCTACTATAAACATCTGTTTTCAGTCTGTGCTGACTATACCATGCCACAAAGAAAATAATTTCTAATGCAGACATGTTGTGTAAACTTAAAATTCTTTCGTCCCTCAATCTGTCTGGTTGTGTTGTTCTAGATAAAATGGAGAAAAATTAACAGGGAGGGCAGTAGAATGTAGAAGTAGAATATTATTAGTCTAGAGAATCCTCAGAAAAGAAAAAAAATCTGAGAGTAGTTATGTATTACAGGACATGAAATTGTTGGACGCAGCTCTCTTTTCAACAAGTCTCTGCAACGCTCCAGACCAAAGTTTGCAGTTAGTTGTCTGTACTGCTCCCAGGTTGGGAAGATGCTGTGTGCACATGCATGTGCAGTGGAGAGGGACTACACAAAGCAAAGAGTAAGAAGCGTAAGTCATCTGTGATTCTCAGCTAAGCCAAATTGTCTGTAGATTCTAGAGAAACGGATAAGGAGAACTGCACTAGATAACTTCATGATAAATACTCAAGTGGAAACCAGACTATATATAACACCTGACTTGTATGCCATGTGGCTGCCTTTCCTTAAATGCAAAATTTATAGCATATGTTGTTCTTTATTAAAAATCATTATTTTGGGAACTCAGTGGCTTGTTGAAATATGTTTAATTTTTTAAGTGTTCCTGGTTTCTTTTGCATGTTTTTAGGACTAGGTCTTCTGATAAAAAATTTAGGGTTAATAAAGTTGTAAGAACATCCATTGTAAAGATAATGATTGTGTTCTTGGGTCCTGAGGTGTGTAAATTCTCTCTGAGATATGGTGGAGGAAGGAAATCAAGAGCTTGATTACCCTGAATTAAGGCAATCAGATAGTCATGCAAGAAAAGGTGACGAGAAGAACAGGGATTCAGGGATTAGCAGGGCAAATACAGTATTACACTGCAGCTGTCTGCAGCTAATATACCACATGACTGAAGATGCCAGGACTCTGGTTGAATACATGCAGCTAACTGGAGAAGGGGAAAGTTACACCATCCAGGTTACTTAATACGTTTTCATCTTTATTTTGGAAGTGGAATACCTTTCACTCAGCCAAAAAAATCAGTAGAGTTTTAAATTGTGCAATCTTTGTTGTCTTTCTGCTATGACTACTGCATGCACTTGGCATTGATCCCAATTCAAAATGCCCTTAGCAGAATTAGAGAGGAACAGCAAAGGCAGCAAGGATGATCGGAACAGGTAGCAGCATCCATCTGAAGAATACTTTAAGAGGTAAAGATATTTCGATATAGAAAGGGTATATCATATGTATGAATGGCAGAAAGAACGTGAATAGGAAATCATTGTTCAGTTGGTCATAAAGTTTTACCAGGTGTCCGATGAAACTTGAGGCAGCAGGATCTTTGTGGTTCAACTTATTGAAAGGCCTGCATCTAAAACCAGAATTCAGTTCTGTGGGTTGTGGAAATGAAAATTGTAACTGTTTTTAAAAATGGGTTGAACAAATATCATAGAATGCTTTAGGTTGCAAGGGACCTTAAAGAGCGCTTGTCAGTGAAGACTGAGGCAAAAAAGGTACTGAAATTGAATTCTACGTAACATACTCTGGATGTATGGGTTGTTTTTTTCCTAACATCTGAACTTATCTTTTCTACCCAAATCAGGTTTCAGCTGGTCTTAACATTTTGAATGTTAATTTGGAGTTTGTAAATCACTTTTAAAATGGAAAATATCACAATGTTTATTTCTTGATACATTTGCTATTTCTTTGTAATTAATTTTAGTTGATTTAATTCCTTTTTTTTTGTGAAAGTTGAATAGAAAAATGCAGTAGATAATTGCAGATATTTTGATCTTCTATTCATAAGAATTTATTTATTCTGAAGGGTAAAAAGTTTAATCTCTATTAAGTTCAGATTTTAAATATATATGAGAAGGTAATTACTTTTAAGATATACAGGCATTAAGAAGGCTTATAAGGATCATCTGAAACTATTTTATTTTTTTTTTTTCAGGTACCTTACGACCCATTTCTCCATGGCGTTGGCTTTTTTCAGTCTTGGTTCCACTAATAATTGCTACACAGGGTTTTAAGAAAAAGAGTCTTGATCACAGTGGTGCATTAGGAGGTATGTGTTTTTTCTGAGACTATTCAACTAAACATTTAATAAACTAAATTAAGGTCCTTCTTTATTGTACATAATACTCTTTTAAGACTTTCCTACCTAGTTCTATTATAATAAAATCAGAAATGTAAGCATATATACCTTGAATACATACTGGGTTTTTTCTCATTCCTGTTTAAATAAGTCAAATTAATTTTTTTTTTGTTTTTGTAATTCATTTGATTAATATTGTCATTCGATTTGTATAAACCTATAAGATTTTTTTAAAATTCAGTACAGCATGCAGTTAAATCACATGTCTTTGTGTAACATATAGATGGATTCAAGCAGAGATAATGAAATGGCAGTGGCAGTGGTAAAGAAATACCATTAAACTGAGCCATGTCAGCAGCTTAGCTGCCTGGTAGGAAACCAGTAAGGATAACGTGGTTCTCCTTTATGTAATACGAGCAGTTTTAGGCAATTTTTTCCTTCCAAAAATAAGAAGAAAATTACATCTGTAGTTCAAGCAAATGACTGTTCCAACAAATATTTTTCTCGATCGCATGAAAAAATCCCAACACAGAGTACAGTAGTGTTAGTGGGAGTCCAGAGCAAGGTTTGCGACGTTGTCTGGATTATCAATGGAAAGAAACAGGATCTCAAATCCTTTCCTTCCTCGTCGCTCATTTTGCAAATCTTGTTCCATCTGTGAGTTAAGGGGAGCATTTTCTAAATTAAAAAAACAAAACAAACAAAGTCTTTTCTCTTCTGCTCTCCTTTTCCCTCTTAACATAACAGCTCTGCTAACCAGCTTATATTGGCATTTGCTTTAAGTGTGGCCAATTTTCTTTCAGTCGTGAAGAATTGTAATCTTATGGTGGGCAGTGAGAGTTAGACCTCCCCCGTGGAGAAGAGAAAAAGCAGCACATCCAGGAGCTCAAATACTTAAGAAAATTGCAGAAAGAAAAAGATGACATAAAAATCATAAGCAGAAAATGAAGAACAGAAGGAGGAAGTAGCAGCTGTTAAGATGCAGAGGAAGGATATCCAGGTTATCTTAGAGACCTTGGGGGAAGGATTTGATTCCCTCACTTAATATAAACTCACTGATGGATACACAGACACAGCTGTGTATATGATTTTTATATAAATAATCATATTCTTCAGGCAGGGTACTTAAATTTCAAATATCCTTTGTCTTTATTTTATTGCTCTGTCTTTTATTTTTGCACAGTATTACTGATTTGTGGCAAGAAAAGGTCTTAAAAAATCACATGCTTTAGCAGTAGCATTAGAATTAGTAATTTAGCCATAAAATTCAAGAGAAAATTATGAAGTTTTTTTTCAGTCAAGGTGTCACTGGAATTCTTATACGGGTATTAGGTGCTTCAGTAATTGTCTTATTGTATGATTATCTTAGTTTTATCATCAAGATACTCTTCATATTCAAGAGATTCCAAATACTTAATTGCTTTGCAAAGCAGAGATTGTTACATGAGAAACTTTTCATACTTTTTTTTTCATAGGATTGGTCGTTGGATTTGTCCTTACAATTGCAAATTACAGTTTCTTCAGTTCTTTGTTTGTATTTTTTGCTACTGCTTCAAAACTTACTAAATGGAAAAGAGATGTAAAGAAGCAAATAGATTCAGAATACAAAGAAGGTAAGTTATAACATTTTAATTCTTTCAGATTCTGTGTGGAGAAGAAATAATGCATATATTCCTTTCAAAGGGTCAGATGAGATGTAACATCCAGAGTAGGGAACTCTGTTGTTGTGCTTCCCCTCCACTTCCATTCCTGTGAACATTAGCAAGCAACTTCTGTTTCTGTTCTTTTTAATAAATTCCTATGTAGTTTCTGATATGAATGTATGTCTTTTTAAATTTACCTTTATATATGTGTATTTTGCTTTTTTCTCATGCTGTTGACTTTCAGGGTATTTTGCCTGAAAATATTAACATTTTTGTCACTTTAGGTGGACAGAGGAATTGGATACAAGTATGCTGTAATGGTGGTGTTCCCACTGAGCTGGCTATCTTATATATGATAGAAAATGGACCAGGTGAAATTCCAATCGACTTTTCAAAGCAATACACAGCATCATGGATGTGCTTATCCCTTTTGGGAGCTTTGGCATCCTCTGCTGGTGATACATGGGCTTCAGAGATTGGAAGTGCTATGAGTAAGAGCACGCCAAGGTTGATAACAACCTGGGAAAAGGTTCCAGTAGGTAAGCTGTTTTCTGTTCTTCATATTTTGGTAATCTGTTTTGAATTATGCAACCAACTTGAAAAGTTCCAAAAAAGCCCCAGAAAATTGAGATTAGAAAATGTTAGCATTGGAATATACTCAGTTGTGTTTCTGCTGCCTCTCATTGGTTAGATGCTCCAACAGAGAGAGCATCCAGGGAGCTAAAATCATTCTTAGTGAGTGCTGTCACTTCTCATCTCTGGCACTATTAAAAGTGTTTATATTGCCAATGGTATAAGCGATACAAGTTATGAACAATATAAACAATACAAGTGATCAACTGAATTTTTCAGACATTAAAATTTTAACCAGTAGAAGAATATATACATTCAATATAGACAGTACAAAAAATTTGCTACTTAACCAAATCACTCATTTCCTTTAATATCCTACCAGGGATGGGTATAGTGAACCTTCTGTCTGTCAAACCTTTTCTACACAGTGGATGACATTGCTACCTTAAAGCAGCATGTCTTTTTTGAGTCTTGGATCTGAGTTTTAGATCTTGTGGGATAAAAAAGCATGGGCTTTTAAAATATTTTTCTGTTCATAAGTATTCTTCAGATTTTTATTCAATGAGCTGTCAAACATCTTCTTTTCTATGGATTTTTTCTTTTAAATGTGTTGATGAAATATGTCTTGGTATACTTCTAAAAGAGGCATTGCACTACTCAAGCTCTGGAGCAAATCTTTTCCTTATGCTACACCTTACAGCAGACAAATACCAGGTGATGTTTAGAGGTGTGCTGCCTGGTTTGGTTTAATTTAATGTTAGTGAATTTTTAGAAAACCTAGCCTTAGACACAGGAAAAGTAATAATAATAGACTATAGTGGTACAGGTTAAGTTTCCCAGCAGCATAATGGGAATTGTAAATAAAAGCTGTGGTAACAGAGCCTTGTGGATATAAAGGGGTGGGGATGAAGATCACTGTATGAACACACTTCTGATTTCATATGAAATGTTTGAACAAATGCAAGTCTTTAAGAATATAGTTTATAAATCAGCTTGGCTTTGTTTGATTTAGGTACTAATGGAGGAATCACTTTAGTGGGCCTGCTCTCCAGTTTGCTTGGGGGCATGACAGTAGGTATAGCCTACTTCATAACACAACTCATTTTTGTGACTGATCTGGAAGGTTCTGCTCCACAATGGCCCATTATTGTGTTTGGTGCAGTAGCTGGCTTACTAGGATCAATTGTTGATTCTTATTTGGGAGCTACGATGCAATACAGCGGTAAGTTTTTTTTCTCTTTTTGTTCATTTTGGTCATGGTTGTCCCCACACACGCATAATGTAACCTAAAAATGGACTTGAATTTCAAGAAGGGTTGAGAACATGATTTTAAATGGAAAAAATACAGAATTAGCAACAAAAAGGACAAAAGAAGACAAAGTGCTGGATATGATAACGAAAACAAGATCAAGGGCAGTTGGTCCATTTTCACATTTTCATTTGTTTATCTTATGTTATTGTCTTGTTGAAGACTGAAAGAGGCCAGAGATCTCTAACATGTTACCTTGGAAAAAGCAGTTGCTGCCCTCTCCTTATATTTCATATATTCATTTTATTCCTCTACATATTTCATTATGGTAACATTTATAAGAGAAAATGTCAGCTTAATTTTATCCAGTGACTTAGATTAAGTTGCCACTGCAGAAGCTCCATTTCTAACTCTAAAGACTTAGCAAGTCTTAGCAAGTTTTAAATAAGATGTGCTCCAGGAAGACTTGCACAATATTTAAGTTCTAGTTTTTTTCACCGCTTAATAGAGTACTGTTTCTTATAGGCCTATCACAAACGAGCTGTGACTTGAAAAAAAGAATTCATGACCATTTATTAAAAAATTATTGTCTGGCTGATTCTAAATTATTTCAGTATTTATTTGCTAATTGCCTTTAAGGATCATTACTGACAACCTTTAGGCTAAACTGTAGACTTATCCTATATTTAAAAATTGTTTAAAGACTATACGTGATATTATTCTGTTCCAACAGTTGGTTTAAGAGAAAACAAGATTTTGTTGTCAGTATCCTTACTTGTTGGAGCATGAGGTTTGAATGTGCAGATGAACTGCCTGAGAGATTCAAGTCCTTCAAATCTATCATCACAGTGAGAGCTGCAGACTGTTGATGATGCTGTGGATTTGGCTTTTCAGCAGTTTTTATGCTCCGTTCCTTGTAGTTCCAGGAAAGTCAAAAATACAATGGAGAGTTTAATCATTTGAGAAATTTTTAGATATTTCTGTACTAAAGAGGAAATCTTTAGCACTCAGACAATGTTTCATGCTCCTAATGAGGCAGATGTATTAAGAGAATGGGGTAAACCTAGGTACCTGCATTTATCAGCATCTATTTCTTCTTCGCTTCAGTTATTTTTCCATGCTCAGCAACTTTGCTAGCTGCAGCAGGGACAGGATGCACGTTCCGCAATTTGTTTTACAGATTCATAAGCACTGCTGGAGTATGTATGCTCTGGTACATATATGCTGTGATACAGATGAAATAGTGCTGCTTATGTGGTGCGCACTGTTAGGTGTAGTGTCCCTCCTTACTTTAACACACTTTTCCAATCCCTGTTCGTAAGAAGTACTCCAGTCTCTCTGCAGCATCTTGAAAAGCAATAAATAAAAGTGGCAGTGGTAATAAAGAATTGTGCCCTTTTTTGAAAACATTATGTGACCACTAATCCCTTCTGTCAGTGTTTTTCCTGTTGATAATCTTCCTAGATTTGGTTTATGTCATGTAATAGTCTGTGATACTCACTGTTTCTAAGAGAAGATCCTTTCCCGCCCACACATTTATTAAGAAAAACTTGTATGAATAGCTGCGCAGAATTAGATGGAAATTCTCCTGTGTTATCACTCTGAAGCTATACCTGTTCTGTAACTAACAAAGCTGGTGGAAGGACTTCCGTTACCTTTCCTGCTTGCTTATGCTCTGAATCTATGCTTTATGTGCATAGATTATATGCTTGAGGTACATAATTTATAAAAATTTATTCTCATTTTTTCTCTCAAGAAAACTTAAGACTTTCTCAAACAGCAAGTGTTACGAGTTAAACTATCAGGCTTTGAGGTTTGGTATTTCTGTAGCTCTTTTGCATTATCCAAAGGTGGATTTAAGTGTATGATTCAAAGGTAACAGTGTGTGCATATACACATACACAGTTACACTTCACTACAGTGTAAGCTGTCATTAAAATCAGGGTGCTAGAATTCTGTGCTTTTATCAGCATATAAAATAATGTAGCTGGATAAAACATAGGATAATGGTGTGTGTACAGTAACAGCTAATGAAACACTGTGCTAGAGTACTGATAATACCGAGGTAGAGCAAGAAATAGCTTAAGTACTAAGAAAAAAAATCCAGCTGCTGGTAGTATAAAACTGCTGTGTAAATAGAAATGATAAATTCAACCTCTGTAAGGAGCTTGTTTTCTGTCAGATCAAGTAATAATATTATCTCCATAATTTTCCTTTGAAAACGAACAGATTTTCTTGATCAGTCTTTCTGTGCAAAACAGCATCTTCTGCTTTAGAATGGTTCTTGGAGCAGTTTTTTCCTCTTCAGATTTAACTTACTTCATTCCTTTCTTTGCTATGAAACTACATAAAAAGAGAAGTAGAATCGACAGAGGTGTAACTTTTCAAAAGTAACTTCTAATGTAGAGTGTTGGATTTATATCCCATTTTTCTGAAGCTACCAGATTAAACTAACAGTAATTTAGTTTAGTCTATGGGTGTCTTTTCTTACAGAAGTTTAACACCATAATGGTAAACTAAATTTAGAAAGGTGCGTACACTTGGTGACTAAGTTTGTTTTCAGCTTGGTTGGCTTTGTAAAATGAAGTCTTTATCTTTTCCCAGGTTTTGACCAGAGTATTGGCATGGTTGTCCACCACCAAACAAAAGACTCCAAGCACATATCTGGAAAACCTATATTAGACAACAACGGAGTAAATCTTTTTTCTTCTATAATCATTGCTTTGGTGCTTCCAGGCATGGCATGGTGTTTCTGGCCCAGGGGTTGAAATGGTTTAAGGTTTTCTGCATGTGATTCATTTATTTTCAGTCTTCCTCAAAGATTCCAAAGTGTTCTCTTCAATGTCGCTTGAAGAGAGCGTTCCAGAACTTTCAGAGAGCCAAAGGACTTTCTGTCTTAACTTACAAAGGCTCTAAGCTTCATACGGCAACTGGACTCTCTTAGGGCAAGGAAGGGTTTTTTTCAATATGCTCCTGCTGCTCTGCGGATTCACATTTTTGTCAATATGCTCCTGCTGCTCTTCAGGAGGATGTACATCATTGCCAGGTGAGGTGAAGCACTTCTGTCCTAACGGAGCTAAAGGGTTGGACTCTACGTTCTTTACAGTCCCTGGGATCTGGAAGGGGAAGAAGCTGGAAATGGAAGTCTAATCTACGTCTGTCAGCATGATGGAGCATTGTGGCTGTTGTCCAAGCCAGACACAAAGCATGCAGTATCTTTATGCAGGCAGTGGAAACATGGGTGAAATAGGTGAATTCTGGTATTTCTCATAAACTGCGGTATGTAAGGTTTTATGGATATATTTGTTGGGGACTTGGCATGGAGAGAATAAGTCTTGTTTCCTATTCTGTATCCTGATACTATCTCCATTTCTCTGAGAATAGGGCTGGTAAAAGTGATGCCACTACATAATGTTTGAAGCAAAAGACTAAATTCAAAATAAAAACTCACTAGTTTTTCCCGAAATAATAATAAATTTGTCTGTGCTTTTTTTGACATCTTTATTTCAAAACTGATGTTATTTATGAAGATTGTCAATACTGTGGTCCTTGTAAAATCATCAAAAGATTACAACTGTGAACTCACATTCATCTTTAGAAATAGAACACTTTTTCCGTAAGCATAGAATTGCTCCATAATGTTTAGCTTTCTGACCAAACTATACCCTTTGGCTTTTCCTCAGCAGCGGAAGTGGTTTTTGGGGGGTTGCTATTCAGGGATGATAGCCTCAGCCAAAGAAGCTACAGGGGTTATCCTGGTGGTGCATGGGGAAAATCTCACTTATAATCTGTTTCAGAATGGAAATTTAACTTGGGCTTCTATGTTGGGTGATTCCATCTTCCATCACTAATTTATAACAGAGGTGGAAATAATTTAGCCATCACAGATTGCATTTAAACTTCAGAGATACCCTTGTAATAACCTGTTGGTATTGACGTTCAGAAGGTAGGGCCCATACTGTTAACTTATAAAAAGCTTTTTCTATTTTGTCTTTATAGATGGGTGAGTATTTTGTATTAACCACCTGGGGGTTTTTTATGAGTGTCTTCTATATATTGCCCATCTTAATTCACTTGAATTGTGTATTACATAACCTTTTATGGGAATATTCAAAATTTTTAACACCTTCATGTTAAGTTTACTCGCTTGATACCTAGTCTATATAAATCTGGAATTCATCACTGGAACTAGTTCATTATATTATTCAATTAAAAAGATGGGATTTTGAACTAGTGAAAGCTTTCTGGAAAGAACAAATTGTGTAGCTGCTGTATGTCTGTTCCTGTGGAAAGGCACAAAATTCTAAAAGGAATTAAATGGCACTTAAACTGTAACTATAAACACTTAAGAGTTTTATGCATTGTTTGAATTTATCCTGCTTCTGAATAAACACTATTATTTGTCTTAAGATTTTCTTAATACTGTTGTGATTTCTAGAATCAAGAAAGACAACATTTTTGTAAGATACTTTTTCTTTCAATTAAATGCCTTACCTTTGTATTCTTTTGTTTCCTGAAACAAAGCCTACTTCCAAACACTGGAGAGGACATGCTTAGCTTTTCACTATTTAATATGGGTCTCATTTGAAAAACAGCTTACCGTAGCGAGAAGACATCTGTGATTTTTAAATTCATAGCAGCATAAAATGCTTTGATCAGTTATCATATAAATGAATGTGAATAAGTGAATGAACTTCCAAAGTAGGGCCTTCGAAGGCCATTATTCAGAATTTTTTATTTGTCATGTCTTAGTGATAACACTGAGTGGCAAAGAGCTCAGCACTCTTGAACTCCAAAAAGGACAGTGCTAACTCTAGGTATATTATATCAAGTGAGCTATAGCTTATGCAAATATTGTTACATTAACTATTTAGTAGGTATAAAACTGTTAGCTTTTTTATTTTTTTGGAAGGGGGTGGAGGGAGAGGAGAGTAGGGGACACGGGAAAGAAATTAGAGTGTGACAAACTGCCTGCAAATTGGTGTGTGTCACTAAGAGCTGTTCCTGAGCTCAGGAAGGAACAGGCAGGGATACCACCTATCCACCTGCTACTTGGAGAGGCAGGAAATGCAGGAAGTGAAAGGGAAGTTGATAAAAGGAGGAGGAGGTGGGAGAAAAGTGGGGAAATAATTGATAGGTTTGAAGGTGTAAAACAGGTGACTCCAGTAAGGAAATTTAATTCTATTCTTTAAATGCTCAAATATGTCTTTTGCTTCAGCACTATCGGTACCCATAGTATAAAACTGTCACTGATTTTCTTTCAGAAGTGGCACCAATATTCCACAGCACCAAGAGGATACACTCTATTTTTTTTAACTGAAGAGGTTACAGTTTTGAAGCATTGGCCCTTATTATTGGCTTGATTTCTAGATGAGTTAGAAGTTGAAGTTATGACATAATTGCATAGGAGAAATCTTCAGGCAAGTCTTGCTTAGGCTTGGGCGTCTTGATCCTGAGTGTTGAAATACACTGGTATCGGAGTCACCAATATTCAGTTACTTTTTTCTGTATTTCTATTTTGTTGTTGCAGCTATAGATTGTCTTGGGTCTGTGCATGCGCTGTTGAATGGTCTTATCATTGCAGATGTAAAACACAGTTCCCTGGGACAAAAAATTAGAGTGATACAAAAAAGGAAGGGGATACACCACCTCTCTTGAATATTAAGGACTAGCTGATGTTCAGAAGACTGACTTTTTCTGACAATAAAGGGCTGAAACATGTTGAAATACTGTTGGTATTTTAGAGAACCTGATTTGGGCATTGGATAAATATGGCAATAGATTGATATTCACATTAAAATTTGTTAGGATTGGGTATCTCAGATATGTGAGTAGGATTTGTTTCCCCTGTGTTTCCCCCAACAGTGCTTTGGTCCCACTCAGCCTTTGTTAAAATTTCATTATGCAGGATTTTAAATTGCAGTGAGTCACTCTTCTTCTAAGCAGGAGTTAACCTGTTTTACAGGAATTTTATTCACTTACACTTTCTAGGTAAGTTACAGTCTCTGCTTCTGGCTAACCTTCAATTTAGATACTGTTTCTGCTGGGGGTGGAGTAAAGCTCTGCCACTCATGGGCCTGTTGTAATGCATGAAACAGCAGGTACATGAATTCACTCAGACTATGTTGCTCCATGCAGTGCGCCCAGGGCTGCAGCCACGCTCAGTAAACAGCAGTGCAAGTTGCAAATGAAGATAAAATATGGGAATGTGGAAATAAAGCTGCCAGACAAATAGCAACTTGTGCTTGGTTACTCCAAAGTCTGTAAAACTTGAGTCCAAGTAAAGAAATTCCACTAGGAAAGCATTTATTCAGTGGCTTTTCTACAAAATCCATCCCTCAGGAGAAAAGGAGGCAATTTTAATACCTTGTCGTTACAACCACTAACTAAATCGTAAAATAGCCCAGGTTGGAAGGGAGTTTGACAGATCATATGAGCCAACCTTTTGTTGGGAAAGGGAGCCTGGGATTATCTAGCACCCTGTCCATCGCATCTTGAAAACTTCCAGTGGTGGGGACTGTACTCTGTCCCTAAATGTCTAGATTTTTTTCTTGAAACAGAAAGGTGGATGCACAGGAAAGCAGATGACCACAGTTATGTGCGTCCTGACCAGGAAACCTTCCACATGACTGACTCATAATATGAAGTGGTCATGTCATCCACATTATTCACTTCTAATACAACTTTACAATAGAAGTATTCTCCCTTAGCAGACCTTCTAGTGGGATTGTTCGCTCCGTGCTGCTCTGGGGTTTGCCATTTTAGACCAGAGGCAAAAGCTGTTTCCTAATCCATGTGGTTGATTGAATAAGAAAAGACTGGGTTTAGCCAAAATGTGGAAGAACCAGTCTGACTCTGTTGAGGGACAGGGGTTTGGAAAGAGGAATACCACCAACAGAGAAACAACTGCCAGTTTGGGGGGAACTACCTCGTTGGACTTGCAGAGCCACCTGAGGAGCGCTGTGTAACTTGTTTGCAACTCTCTTGCCTGGTGGCTGCTCCTTCGTGACTTTTTCGGAACAAGCATGGAGAAGAATTAAACACTGCAGTGTGTTCACCATCCAGACTTGCCGTGGAGGTTCATACCCACGCTACTAGCAAGGATGACAGCGGTTTAAAAAAACATGAAAATACTCTGCAATTAGAGGAAAGGTTAGTAGAAAGAAGTCTTCTGGTGCTCATTTATTAATATCCTCTAGTAACTTCAGTAACTAGTTTTGTAAGGACTTTGCAGCCCTAGCTGCAAAGCTAAGAAGGTAGAAAATCATGTCGGCCCTAGGAAATTTTATCATGCACATAATTGTAAGTAAACCTCTTGTGCACAGGCCTCGTTGCAAAGGCCAAGCTCTGCACCCCAACCTTGTGGTTCTGCATAGCTATACATTTATAAAAGCATTAAAATCCCCATGAAACAGCCCAGGTGACCACTTCTGAGGAATACTTGGCTGGTATCAATCATGGGGGCAACAGTAGTGACTGCACTCTTTTGTTGCTTGCTGAAGGGCTCTTGCCGCAGTGACTTACGCAGAGTGCAGTCCGGTACTAGAAAAGCAATGGCTTCTGTCATCCCGATTTTTTTGTTACCAATACTCATTATCCTGATATTTCATAGAATCACAGAATCATCTGGTTGGAAGAGACCATTAAGATCATCAAGTCCAACTGTTCACCGTGTGCTGCCTGCCAGGGTCCCTAAATCATGTCCCTCAGCACCACATCTACACATCTCTTGAACACCTCCAGGGATGGGGACTCCACCACCTCCCTGGGCAGCCTGTTTCAATGCCTCACAACTCTCTCTATGAAGAATTTTTAACTTGTACCTAACCTAGATCTCCCCTGGTGCAACTTAAGGCCATTTCCTCTCATCCTGTCACTTGTCACATGGAGGAACAGACCAACCCCCACCTCTCTACAACGCCTTTCAGGTAGTTGCAGAGACCAATAAGGTCTCCTCTCAGCCCCCTTTTCTCCAGGCTAAACAACGCCAGTTCCCTTAGCCACTCCTTGTAACTGCTCTCCAGACCCTTTACCAGCTTTGTTGCCCTTCTTTGTTGTACCTCAATTTTTCTCTTTGAGGTGAGTATCCCAAAACTGGACACAGTTCTCAAGGTGTGGTCTCACCAGTGCCAAGTACAGGGGGACAATCACTTCCGTGCTCCTGCTGGCCACACTGTTGCTGATACAAGCCAGGATCCCATTGGCTTTCTTGTCCCCCTGGGCACAGTGCTGGCTCACATTCAGCCGGCTGTCGACCAACACCCCCAGGTCCTTCTCTGCTGTGCAGCTCTCCAGCCACTGTTCCCCAAGCCTGTAACACTGCAGGGGGTTGTTGTGGCCCAAGTGCAGGACCCGGCACTTGGCCTTGTTGAATTTCATACCATTGGCCTCAGCCCATCAATCCAGCCTGTCCAGGTCCCTCTGTAGAGCCTCCTGACCTTAAGGCACATCAACACTATCTCCCAACCTAGTGTCATTTGTGAACTTACTGAGGGTGCACTCGGTCCCTTCATCCAGATCATTGATAAAGATGTTGAAGAGGACAGGCCCCAGTACTGAGCCCTGGGGGACACCACTGGTGACTGTTGCCAGCTCGATTTAATTCCATTGCCCACCACTCTCTGGGCCTGGCCATCCAGCCAGTTTTGTAGCCAGTGGAGAGTACACACATCGAGGCCGTAGGGAGCCAGTTTCTGCAGGAGGATGGTGTGGGAAACGGTGTCAAAGGCCTGACTAAAGTCCAGGTAGACAACACCCACAGCTCTTCCCTCTTCCACTAAACAGGTCACCTTGTCATGGAAGGAGATTGAGTTGGTCAAACAGGACCTGCCCTTCATAAACCCATGCCGACTGGGCCTGATCACCTGGTTCATTTCTCCATTTGTGGATTTCCTAGGTCCTGAAATCATTCCCCTGTTGAAACCTCCCACAATAAAATGCTCCCCTGAAGCAACAGTAGTTTCAGTCTGCCTTAAACTGTCAAATGCCTCTGGCTCTGGTTATGGTGCTCCCAATACATGTGCATCATATTTTTGCATTAAGTGTCTCCTCCTAAAATAGTTTAAAATGAAAAAGTGAAAGGAGCTGATTCATGATGCATTGTGGTGAGAAACATCAGTGTAATTCATCTCTGGAATCCCTATGTCTTTTGGTAGGTGCCGCAGGAAAAAGGATGTCAGCATCTCTGACATTGCGCTCGATGGTGTCTGCCTGAGAGGCTCTATAGTTGATTTAACCTGTCCAAAGCTATGCCAGAAAAGAAGTCCCACCAACAAAACCTTAAAAAGTGCCTGAAGCCATCTATCACAAGACAAAATGGAAGTATGATTTACTTTATTGTACTTTACAGTTTGAAGTTAAGCGATTGAAAATATTCTCACACTGGGTTGCCAGTAGATTTATGAGCAATACACGACTTACTTAGATTCAGACAGGTTTAGTTTGGAGTGGATTAACATACACTTCACTTGGGTTCAGAATTCACCTGAAATAAGAATGTAATCTAGATATTAACCTTTGATGCCTCTCCTTTTTCTTCCCTATCTCTAATTAAACTCATTTTTACTCATATTTTGATTATTTTCCCCATGGAAAACTGCTAGTTATCTGTCTTTACTTCCTGTTTTATGTGAGAAACTATCTTCATTCTTAAGGTATAAAAAATTCAAGGATATCCTTCAGGCAAGGATAAGCCCAAGTATAGTTTTGAAAATGGTATCTGCCATAGGACAAATGCGAGTGATTACAGTTCTGTAAGTGGCCAAAGTGAAAAGAATAAATGAATTAATGCAGCAGCTTATTTCATATTAAGGAATGCAAATTAACATATCACTTAATGGCAGCCTGAATTCCAGCAGTCACATGTTAATGTTGATATTTAGCATTTAAGGATTGTCCTGAAGAATGAAACCTGTTAACGAGTAACTGTTTCTGACATTTGTACATAGTGTAACAGTAAAATCCTACGGGATTTAATAGGCACTGCTTTAAAAACTGCTTTTAACACCTCTAATTTTCAAACTCTCATTCGTGTTCTCTTCAAGAAGTCACCGTTTGCTGAAGTTAAAATGCAACTTTTTTAAAAGCTGTTTTTTAATAATTTGTTCTATATGAAAGCAATAGTTGTTGCAGTTAGGGAATGAATCCGATATTATATGCCCAACACCAAATGCACAAACAGCCCGTCCTCTGGAAGTCCAGTCGCTTTATATGACAAGCACGTCAGGTGCACAAATAATAACAGTTTATTCTCATGCAACACATACATGTTCTTTTGGATTGCCGGCGGTAAACTGACGGACAGCAGTATAGCTATAGCTCTGTTACCAAAAAACCTAACACAATCGTGACTATGCACAATCTATCTGCCGGGGAAAACAAAAGCATTCCGCGTGGCTGAGGTTATGAATCTTACCCACAAGGCATCCCTGGTGTGGTGGGGTGGAGAGACACAGAACCCACCAACCCGTCCTTTCAGCTGCGTTCTGAAGCATCTTGCTCCCCATCTTAGGTGCAGTTTTTTTACCGGGGGGGTGGGGGGGGTGGGGTGGGTGGGTGGTGGTGTGTGTGTGCAAGCTTATCGCTTATGTTAACTGCACAAAATCCATTAATTTACACCTTCATGAATAGCTGTAACAGCTCATTTCATCCTGGGTGGAAAAATGGAGGACTGCGACTGCCAGACTTCTGCCTCACTCCTCCGGGCACCAACACCAGTCACCAGATAATGATCTAGTGACAGTTGTAGTTCTGATTGCCAAGTCACCAGGCGCTGAATTTTATCCACAATGAGCTTGCAGGCATTCAGCTGCCTTCTGTGTATGGCTTTGTACAAGACTTTGTACTTCCTACATTTGTACATTTTTTGTAGTAATTATCTTCACACTGTTATGATAACATTTTGTTTAAAGGTTACTCATATTTTTCGTCCAAGAAACAAACATAAAAAGCATTAAAAAATGCGAGCACAAAAGAATTTTTTAAAATTTAAATGAAGCCAAAGTTATTAAAATTATTGAAGTTAATAAAACGAAGTTATTGAAAATTACTGTTAAACCTGTGACTCCACTTAAATTCCCTCAGATGATGCCTGTACAGCAGACCAAATACTTTGGTATTTAAGCTAGAAGGTACAGGAAAAGGATTGTGTTAGTAATGTGTACGTACCAGGCTATGCCCTTGTCTTCACAGAATTTACAAGTCCAAAAATAACACCTGCATGAATGTAATCTGGGGTTGTTGTCCCAAGTCCTTTGCAATTGTCATTTTTTAATTGTTAAATATCCTCTCCTGTTTATTTTCTGCCATTATCTGAAGAATCCAGTTTTCTTCATTCCAGTTTCCTTTATCTCTTTCTCTGTTTTACTGCCCTAGCTTCTGGACTGGAGTCCACAGCAACCCTCTGATCCTCATGAACATGAATTAGAGGAATCACAGAACAATGACTCTTTTCATAGCAGTGGAGTCGCAGCTGGTGTCTACTCTTCTGTGTGTGGCACAGGACTGATCTGTTTTGTGCAATTATTTTTTCTTTGCTAGTGGAAATAGTCATATAAAAATACTATTTGATGTCCTCTGCAGCCTATAATGTCTCCCTTCACATCCAAGTTTAGGGAAAAGTGAAACGTAAAATAACAAAAGCTGAGTAGGGCCCCTAGGGCTAGGGCTGAAAAGCTGAACTCCACTTCTGCATTAAGGATGCTGAGGAGTACTAAGGTACTGTTGTCTGAACAAGAGTTTAATGCAAAGAGATACCTTTAGATTTGAAGGCAATCCTAAAAAAAACAGCTTAGCATCTTCCCCAGAATGGAAGCATCAGTCTTGTCTGAGACTGTATCAGGGCACAACAGAGACACATCTGCACCAGGATTACTTTATTTCTCTACTCAAGAGCATCTAGAATAGGTTACTTCCCTTTTTTTTTTTCCAGATAGTAAAGCTGAAAAGCAGAAAATTATATTAACTTTGCCCAAGTACCTGCACTTACAGTGTTCTGTTTTTAGTAAGAAATGGTTCAGTTAGTAATTTTTGTAAAGACTTATTGTAACAATGAGAGCACTTTGACCTCCACCGTGCTAGAGCAATCTTAATTTGCGGTGTCACAGGGTGATCAAAGTTTTCAGCAGTGTCACTTCCCTGCATCTTGTTTTCAGGACAGCATTTGTACATCTGTTTGGCATTGGGCACTGCAGTGCAACTCTATTTCATCACTGTTTGACCCTGCCAAGTGGAGAGCAGCAAGATACTAGCCAGCAAAATGTTCAAGCACACAATTTAAACACCAGTAGTCCCACTGAAGTGTTAGTAATCAAGGGGTGTGTCAGTGTTTAAAGTTAGGTGGAGTCTAAACAGCCTTGCTGAACTGCAGTCAGCATGCTCCTCTGCATCACCTCTGGCAGATGGACCCTGCTCATCTAAGTAACATTCATTAAGTGCACACACAGTTGCAGGAGTGAGATGATCCATTTTATCTTTGATGAACTGTGCTTAATCTTCAAACTTAAAGTAACCAATTCAAGATTATTGTTACTATTACTGTGTGCCTGCCATCAGTCCAGGTCCTCCCTACTGAGGGGACTTACTGCACTTCTTCAGCTCAGAAAAAGCATTTCAGTGGTCTTCAAAGGAGGTTTTAAAGAAATGAATGTGGTTATTTAAAATTGCTGCACCCAGAAATGAGGTGTAGTAAAACTCCTTTAGATGATGCAGTGCTAAAGCAATCCAGATTGAAAACAAGCCAAAAGTTCTCTGGTGAAACGGGCATTTAGAGGATGACTGTAATTACACAAATAGAAAGCAGAAACCATTACTAAATACTTGTCTAAAAGATAAGCTGTAATTCATGAGAGAATTAATCAGGGAAGATGTCATAACTGAATTAGAGAGGAGGTGAGACTAGTTGATGGCAACAGTATGTTTTGGCTTGATGTTCTGGGAACTTTGTGAACTGACTACTTAAATGAGCCTAGAAATGTATCTGAACAAGCAGCAAGTCTCAAAATAGTGTGCCTCATTTGTGAGTGACAATATTCTCATTGACACGGGTGGGGGTTATTGATGCCTTACAGCCATTTAACCACACACTAATCATGTGGCAGACAAGTGACATGATTATGCAGTTATACAGTCTTATAAAATGTCTCGTCAATGAATTAAACAATGAAGATGATTGATATTTTGGTTTTATGTCCCACTGAGAACACTGGCATCCCCAGACGCCACAAAGTGCCTTTCATGCTATGCTGCTTTAACAAGAAATCTGTTGGCTTTACAATGTTGCTTCCTGAAACACTGGGATTTGCCCAGCAGTGGGAAAGCACCCACTTGCACGATGTGGTATCACATCGCCAGGTTACAGCGAAGTAAATTTAACTATAAGTAACAATCTAAGACCTATCCTTAAAATTTCACAAATCTTGAGTGGTTTTTCAATCAGCTTGTTATTTTCATACAACTATGCAAATGTATTCTGTCCTGCCACCTCAGCTCATCCTGTCCTCTGTTTTGCATGAAAAAAAGCACAATATTTCTCTTTTACAAAGAACAGAGTTATCAGCTGGTGCCTGTTGAGAGAGGCACAGCTTACTTTCAAAGGAAGCATTTGTTTGCCTTGAGTTTGCCATTAGATTCACATCGTTTCTTCATCAGCTGACATTAATACATTTAAAATTTATTTGGACACAAAAGTACCTAAGCAGCTTAAAGTGTTCAGAGCCCAAATAACTTGCAGACCTTTGATGGTGAGCAGAAGTGATTGCCTAATAAAAACACAGAATTACTAAATACAGTAGGATTTCCAAAGTGCTTTGCCTCAGTGGAGCTCTACCATGGTATCAATGTTGCAATAACACCACTGGAAGAACTTAAGCCCTATAGTCCATTATTGCTACAGGTCTGTGTGTTCTCTGTGTCTTGAGGGACTTGTCATTTAATTGTGCTTACTGAGAGGACTGTTTGAATGCTTTACATCAACTCCCAAGGTAGCACTGGGACACCAGGTCTGGGTTGGCTTCTCCTACCAGGGAACTGACAGCACCAGGGAGAGAACTCACTGCCCATCTCAGTTTTCTGGTTCTACACTAACAAAGTATTCAGTGGGTGACAAGGAG
The DNA here is from genome assembly GCF_000710305.1 of Buceros rhinoceros silvestris. NCBI lineage: Eukaryota > Metazoa > Chordata > Aves > Bucerotiformes > Bucerotidae > Buceros > Buceros rhinoceros. The sequence goes on along the minus strand of NW_010427466.1, from coordinate 10,145 downwards.
GGAAGTCATTTTTCCTTCCTGATCCTTAAGAATTTTAGTTTGCTTCTGTGAATTATCTGAACTCTTCTAGCTGTGGCAGATAGGTTTTGTCTTGGGTCCTGCAGCACCTGAAAACAGAGGTCCAAAGTTGGCTACATGAATACACCCATATTTGCACAGAGAAGCAATGTATTCTCTTACATAGAATAGCTTCCCATAACCAAGGACCCCCCTTGTATAATTTACACAGAGGCAACAGGCAAAAGGTGTAAGCAGGAACAATTTGGCTGTATAAACATGTTTATATCCCATATTTTATCCAGAATCATAGAACAAAGATGACAAACAACCGGGGAATGTTCAATGAAACACATTACCTAAGAATCAGTCACCCTCTTTTCAGTATTAACCATTAGAGACAAGTCAATTTTTACAAAAAAAAAAAAAGGCTATTTCCTGAAAAGCTCCATGAAACTTTTTTTCCCTTTGTTGCTATGCCAAAATCACAAACCATCCTGTTTTGCAAACCCTGTTTTACAGCTCCTGTTCCTGATCTGCTCAGACCCATGACTTCTAGCAGCAGCAGCACCTCTTCTGCAGTGCTCCCTCCCAAAGCGCTTGCACTGCAGGTACAGACATTGCTGCCTTGGGGATAGAAAAGTCTATTTCACCTTTGGTCAGAGAAATGTGTCATGCATTGGAGTGGAAAACTTGTCATCACCTATAACTTCAGACCTTTTTGTAGAATGCCTCCCCCAAATTAGGATAATTTTCCTCCTGTCTCTTCCTTTAACAGCAGCAACAGCTGTCCTGTATGAACATGAAGTAAAGCCACCAAAATAGACCCTGAGGCTTCAAGGCAGTAGCTTGTTGCCTGCAATTCCTGTGGCCCAGCCATGTGAAAGTACATTGTTTCCCCTCTCTACGCTCCTGGAACTTGTACTGTTCCTTTGCCAAATGCATGTAGAGGCACCACCTTTTCTAGAAACCATCAAATGTACTGTCAAATCAGAGCACAATTCTCAGCATCCCTCCTGTAAACTGGCCAGCACAAAATGCCTCAAAGGAAGAATCAAGCAGAAGTAAGAGAATTGGCCTGGTCTATTAGGACCTGACCTGCATGTAGCAGAGGTTTCTTAATTCACCTTAGTTCGAGGCTGAATTTCCTGAAGCTTCAGAGTTTGTATCATTACTTCCTTCATTGCTGCACATATGGTGAGCTCAGGAGTCGAGAAGTGAGACTTGACAGCTGGGAGCTCAGAGATGCCTGCTACACAGCATTTAAAAACGCTTACAATGATTTCACCACCTGGAAGGCAAACCTAGCCTTATGCCTGTCACTCCTGGAGACTCACAGCATTTCCCTTGCAGTTGTCCTCATGTGGTAAGGAACAAGGCAAATCAGAAAGTGCCACCATTTAAACTAACCTTTGCTGTAACATGAGCTGAGAAGGTACACAACAGCCAACACGAAAACAAACTTGAGTGCCATTAAAGGCTCTCTTCCATTTTGTTTGAACTGGTATGTATATTTTAAATGAATGAACAAGTTGAAATCAGCTTGATTACACAAGATCAAGAATAAATAAAGTTTTATTAGTATTAATCATGCTAGCCATGATTTCTGTGCCTTGCCAGGTGAAGCTATTAAGCAGCTAGTTCTCTTCAGCCAGCAAAGGCTACTCTGTAAGAAAATTCAGGATTTGAATGTGGCCCTGACAGGAACTTTCATTCTGAAGAAGAAGCATATAGTTCAAAGTGAATAACATACGCACCGCGTCCCTCTGGCAGGCAGCAAACAAACCTTCCTTCCCTGCCTGCAATACTTGAACTGAGCAAACAGGACTCCCGCCGAGCATGTTAGGCTGGGGAGAAGAAAAGCTGGATCGCTCATAATGCCTCCTCCTGCCTGAGCAGGGGCTTCTTTCATCGCTGGAAACAGGCACTGGCAGTAAAGAAAAAGTCCTTTTCATCAATTCACAACCAATAACCAGAGTTACACACACACACCTTCCCTCCCTTCTCCAAGTTTTTAATAGTTCTAAGTACTGTTTAGGAAACCTTACCAAGCTCCTACCCCTGTACTCAGAGAAAAAATTATTAATGCAGGATGCAATTTTATTTTGAATCAAAGTGCTTGTGAAGAAGACTTGGAAAATCGGACTTCCCCCGGAGGGTTTGTTTCGGATTTTTTTTCTGGATCTTGGCTGTTCTAGTTGGCAAAACCTGTTGTTTGCTAGAAATCTGTTAATAAATCTGTGTTGATGTTTTGTTGGGGTTTTTTAATGAACACAGCAATATGTGTTGCAGCCACCAATGTCTCCACAAGGGAAAAACAAAACTACCAAAACACGGCAAAGAATCCCTAACCGTGGATCCACTCACGGAAAAAAAATGTAGTTCAGAGAAGCACTGCTGTTTATGGTCTTACTTTTTCTGAAGTACATACAATGAACATCTTGCATAAACTGACTATAACGAGCTTAATCTTACCTTTCATCTCACCTTTTATATACACATACAACAAGAAATTACACGTATGTCCATATATACATGCTCACCGTGTACATACATGGCTGTGCTTACTCTCCAGAGGCTGGCTGAGCCAGTGCTGGAGGCAGCCTCCTCCGGGGTACAGTGCAATGGCAACTTGGTGTAGTGCTCTCACTCACAGGCAGGTGGAGGATTTTGGCCAGAAACGCAGGCTGGCTGAGCCAGTGCTGGAGGCAGCCTCCTCCGGGGTACAGTGCAATGGCAACTTGGTGTAGTGCTCTCACTCACAGGCAGGTGGAGTATTTTGGCCATAAACGTCTCTCTGCTGTCCCTTGTTACAACACGGTTCTCAAAAACGTAATCTCACCAGGCAACCTGGAACCCACCGGGACCATTCATGTTAAGCATCTCCTCACTTAGCACAGAACGCTTCTTCTTCCCTGCAGAACTGCATTGGAGGGTGTAAACCTCCCAGCACCTCATATTGCTCTGGAGCATCAGCTGCTTCAGGCTTTCTGTGAGCTGACACAGGGCAGGATACAGGAAGAACCATGAAACCATGGTTGAAATGCAAAGAGTAAATTTATTCTCGTTACCTCGCAAACCAGGGAATCTCTGCAGCAGCACCCGGGTGGAGGCATACAAGTGGGGATGCAGGCACCGCAGAGGTCAGTCCTTGCTAGAAAGCAAAAAAGCTTTTGAACATACTGCTTTTTCCTCTGTATCAGGGACTCTTGCAGGTGTGGTTTTCCACTGTGCTTTGATCTTTCCCACAGCAGGGCGGGAATCTCAAGCATGTTCAGTAAGGTGCCTCTGAGTCCGACACAGATCTATGTCATCTAAACACAGATGTTGTTCTTGTCAAGCACACAAGGCTAAACAACAATTAGTTGATAGGTGTTTTTCGACACCCCAGCTGCAAGTCTCTTGAGCACGTTTACAATCCTCCTCACCAATCTTGTTATTTTCCCACAGGCTTGGAGGCAGGTGTCGTGCTTAAGCACTTTTCTAGGCAGAAAATGTGAGCAGTATTTCTATCAGTACAGCTCTCCTAACCACAAAAGCACTGCATTTTAAAAGAGAATACTTCACTGGTCAAAGCAGCAAGATGCTGATTGGTTTTATGGGATATGTTCTTCTGACAGTAATATGCAATTGCCCTTGATAAACTGTACTCTTTTTCCTGTTATGCCCATGTGGCTCTCTTGAAACTAGGTTACTTAGTGTAATTAAAAGAACTGGCTTTAAATTAGAAATTTCTGAAGGATGAAATGATGAGGGAAAGGAATAGGCTGGTTGATTCTATTTTATTTGTCAGTCAGTAGAAATGAAAGCACTTGCTTTAAGAGTTTACTTTACAATCCTGGTGTCCAGTCACTTGCCGATAAAACTGGTGTCCAGTCATTTGCCATTTATAGAATACTTTAAAATGCAGAACTGAACAGGAGTGATAATAGAGCATGTGATTGTTGTTCCTTATTTGTTTACTTGCTCATTGGCAGTATCTGTACTGCAAAGCACTTTAAGGAACGTTTGCAAACGAAAAAATCTTTTAAATTAATGTACTTTAAGAGTGCAGCAGTTTTAGACCAATGGTAGGAATTGAATGATATTAAAAATGTCTTATGGATTTTTTTCCTTGTTGTGAAGGCTGCTTTAGGACAGACTGCTTCAATTTAAACAATACAATGTAGTCCTAGGATTGTTCCACTCATTCCCGTAAGTATATGTTTAGAATGCAAGCTTTGCTCCAGATTTTAAAGTCTTGGATGAATGCACTACATTTTATTGAGATGTGATTCTCATTTGGGCCATTAACAATTCTGACTTTTGTTTTTCTTTTTAGCTATAAGGATGATGAATACAATACTGAAAAAATAAATTAAATATTTTTAAATTGTTACAGAGTTTCAGAGATGGTCAGTCTCCTGTGACCTAAGCCTGGTGACTACCTGTATCTGGTCAAAGTCATGCCATTAGGCTACCCTTCAACCCTCACACAAAGCTGCCAGAAGCTTTTTGCCATTTGCTTCACTTGCTAATTTGTCCTAAGTTTAACACTTGTGTTTCATTTTGAATCTGAATTGGGTTCCTGCCATTAGTTCTTTCCTTGTGCCTGTCCACTGCTACAGCTTTGATAAGCTGACCAAAGTGAGTCCTTTCCTGCCCTCTGCCCTATTTTTAAGCTGCATGCCAAATTCCAATATCGGTTTTATCAATGATATACACGGAGATAAAATCATGTCTTCGTTACTTCCTTGTTTCATATTCAAGAATTACCTCAGCCCTTTTGCTGCAGTCATATACTGAGATACTTGTTAGGGTTTGACTCTCATATTCTTTACATTGCCTACGAGTTATCACTTTTATATCCTCTACAAAGTTCCTACTTTTTAGGAGATAGGGTTTCACACAGTTCTAGCTGGCTGCCTTATCACTAACAGTGCCACATCACTTCAAGATTGATTAGCATGATTTTTTATTTATTTCCCAGGCCATTTAGGAAAGTAAGCCACAAAGGAAACATCAGGTTTCAAACACAATTGCCTCACCAACAGCTACTCAGAACAGCTCATCCAGTTCTTGATCCACTGAGCATTATAAAGTAATTTTTTCCCTGATCATTAACATATAGTACTAAGTCAAGCGCTTTAAAAGATTAGTACAGCTATGACATTACCTCCTAACAGCCAAGCCTGTAATCTCATCTTGGGTTTCTCTGATGAGATCTATTCTTCCATCAGACTTTGTCGACTGGCACACATAATATTTGAATGCTTCATTTAATTGTTACCTGTTCTTCTGTGTCATTACTTTTCTTTGTGTCACCATCTGCCCCTCCCCACAGCTGAAGGTGTGAATGCCATGATGAAGATGGGTGTATCCAGGCTCGTGAGTGTACAGGAGGCCTATTCACTACAGGCAATTATCATTACCAAAGAGCTGGTCTGTGAACAGACTGGTTGCTGTTACACGGATGACGATTCGGATGAACATACATGGCTGATTAAGTAAGCTTTTCATGATCCAGAGCAGACTGATTTTGATTAGAGACGCTTAATCCTTTCCTCACCCATGCAATTATCACTGCTTATCTGCAGCTCAGTAGCACTGAAACCAATGGCCTTTAGGATGTCCCTGGGAAACTCTGTTAGCACTCGTGCTTCCTTTCTACGTTCCAGTTCCCACTACAGGTCCTCTTGGAAAATGTACTGGCTGATCAGTCAGTAAGTACAAAGCCTTTCTTTTATTAATACTGCTGTGACTGATTGGCACACTGCCAGCACACTGCAAGATCTCACCGGGCATCACATCACTCTCGCTCAGAGCAGAGTCTGAGCGCCACTGACTTCCCAGTCTTCTGCTGCACCACACAGCAGCAAGTTACTCTGGTGGGAAGTTTCTTCCTTTTAACACCCTGGAGGTAAATACTGACCTGCTGGGTCTGTACTTGAACCTACCTGCCTCTGGTTTTGAAAACATTGTCACAATTGTTTAGACAAGGTTTGTCAAGGACTGACACTAGTCTAGGTCGTTTATGATTGCATCAGCCCCATTTTCACTTTTTAAATTTTGACCTAATCTTACCAGTTCTGCCTTCCTCTGGAATTTCCCTGGTCTGCAAGCATGCATTTAAAATTAATACTTCTACCTTTTTTATGTTTTCATTCTTAGTACTGTTATAGCATATATCTAGTAAACAGACTTCTGGGGGAGGGAGGTATTGGCTTCTGTAACTATGACATTTTAAAACCTATTAACTTCATAAAGCACTGGGTTTGCCCTCTATGGTTTGGCTGCCCTGCTCACATTCTGCCTTAAATGAACTACTAATTGCTTTCTACTTCCCGTCTTCCCTCCCTTATTTAAAACTTAATTTCTGCTGCTACTCATCCAGGTAGGGCACTTAGCAAAAGTTACCTCTTTATCTTTCTTTTTTACATTATGGAATTGAGATTTTTGTAGCCTTACACGCTATTCTTAAAGGATTCCCAATTACGATTTCCACTTTTCTTTGTATGCAAAAAGTTTTCTTCCTGTGTAAAATCAGATTGTTAGTGCTACGATCAGAGGGCTGGAACACCTCTCCTATCAGTAAAGGCTGAGAAAGCTGTTCAGCCTGGAGAAGAGAAGGTTCCAAGGAGACCTTATAGTGGCCTTTCAATACTTAAATGAGGCTTATAAGAAAGATGGAGACAGATTTTTTAGCAGGCCCTGTTGTGACAGGACAAGGGGTAATGGTTTTAAACTAAAAGAGGGGAGATTTAAATCAGATAGAAGAAAGAAATGTTTACCAGGAGAGAGGTGAAACACTGGAACAGCAGGTTGCCCAGAGAGGTGGATGCCCCATCCCTGGAAACATTCAAGGTCAGGTTGGAGGAGGCTCTGATCAACCTGATCTAGTTGAAGATGTCCCTGCTCACTGCAGGAGGGTTGGCCTAGATGACCTTTGAAGGTCCCTTGCATGAGGCAATCCTGCTTAAAAAGAACCATAGCATTGAAGGTGGTTTCCTAGGCATCAGCGATGTAAATACGGTCAGAAAAAGAAAATGATCAGCTAGTAGAATCATAGAATAGTTTGGGTTGGAAGGGACCTTTAAAGGTAACATTTGCTTACTGATTTAGCATGATTTAAGCAACCCAAAATATTGATCTCACACTAGATAAATACACTTAACGTATTTTTGATGGATAGGTTGATGTTACCTGTGACTGCCATTTGGTAAAGCAGTGTTTACTGTCTCTCCTTTTAGACTGGATGTTTGTGTCAGTCATTTGTGTCAGAAGCACAAATACACACATTTCCTTCTGAGCATCTCTCCTTCCTGCTAGTACTGAGACTATATTACTGACTTCATTTTAAGTCGGTTTTTTTCATTGTTGGTGGTGGGGGTTTCCCCACCTGCATTCTGATTTCTTGCTTTTATGGGCATCTACACAGTTTCAAGGAGTCTGTTCATGCAACTGTACCTTATTTGACTGAGATCTCGTACTATCTTTTTTTCCAAGTGAATCTAAGAAAATCAAAGCATTTTACCACAGTTATGACAAATTACACTCAGAAATATTATCCAAAAAATGTAAATGTAAGAATGACATTATCTGCAAAATAACAGCCACCTTTATAATTTTCAGGAAACTCATAACTACCCCAGAAATCAGTTGCATGTTGTCAATGGCAATGGAAGTGTTGACGCTGTTGTAGATTTGAATCTCCTCTGTACAGCTGCTACATACACTTCAGATTACACTGGAATTAAGACATCTAGTATTTTTGTCAAGAAATCTAATAATGCAACCTGAAAGAAGCATATGACTTTCACTTTCAGAGATGACACTGCCTGTGAAGAAAAAGGCTTGAATAAAGTCTTACCATGAATGATAAAAGGTAACGGCAATGGAGAGAATGGGGCAATTTGTTTTGGTATAATAACATATAGGGTATTGTAGTTTCTTTGTGAAATAGAAAATAGGTCTCAAAAGGCATTTTTCATGCAGATGTAGTCAGCACCATAGTTAAAACACAAGGTCTGTAATAGTATTTTTAGGAAGCTTTGTAAAAAGGGGAAGTACACCGAAACCAGGCTTTCTCAAATATGCTGAAATAAAGTAAACACTTCCCCAAATTAAATTAACACTATTAAAATAACTTGATAACTATCACAGGTAGTTAAACCTGCAGATTTTAGTAAGCCGTGCATATCAGATTACAGTGAAATGTGACACAATCTGACAGAGTTTTCAGTTCTCAGCCAGATCAGCCCTTGAATTTCATTCAGTACTGGTGGCTGAAGTTTTGGAAGGTACAGGACCTTCCAAAGGTCATACAAGAAAATCAGTAATCACAGGTTCTAGATGAGAGAGGGAAAAATAGAAATGTTGGAATACAGTAGTTACTTGCAGCAGCCTACTGTCGCTGGGATGATGGATCTTCTGACTGCACCAAGGCAGAGGATTCTTGGAGAACAGTCTGCCAGAACTGAGCTTCAGATGGTGTCTTACGCTTTGCTTTGGTGCCCTCTGATAGAAGAACAATGCTCACAGTTACGCTGTCAGGCATGATTGGCACACAGGCTTCATACAGGGTGTCTCTCCTGTAGCCCTTTTCAAAGCTTCAGTTGTCTTTCTCACTGTATTCCCATCACAGTGTTCAGTATAATAATACAGTTGACTAGACACTGATGAAAAATCAGCCATGCAGAAAGTACCCTCTTAACCAGTAACAGATATATAATCATTTCTAGCCAAAGGAGAACTGAAAAGTACAAATCAGGTATATTCTTCAGTATAATCCTGTAAGAATGTACATAGAATGTGCTTTTGTTGAAAACCGTACAAATCTACAAGAACAGGAAGGGGTTTTTTGCTAACAGTTTTCAAGACAGCCTTCCACACACAGCCCTGCATCTCAGCAGAGGCATTTCCCACCCGTTGCTCAGGAAAGCCTCAACCTGCTGGGCCCGGCAAGCAGCACTGATTTCCATTGTCACTGGCAACCTTACCTCCTTCTTCTATTGAGCTTATTCGGAAAGAAGAATAACTAACATGCCAGTCAGTGTTACTGCTTGTACACAGAAAGCAATATTGGCAGAGGCCAGCATCGCTTTCCAGCAAGGCAGTATGTTTGTAAGAACTTGCTGAAACCACTCGTGTGCTAATAAAACTGGGAATTTATTTAAAGATGAGAGAATCCAGAAGATCGTGTCTGCCTTGATTTTTTACCTTGTCCCATTTCCATTATTTACATCTGGATAAAATAAAAAGGGTTATTTATTTACATCTGGAAAAAATAAAAACAAATCTATTTTGTATGTGAATGTAATGCTATTCAGTAATGAGGCTTCTTGCTCCATGAAATTTGATCTTTGTTCTCCTGGACACATTAACTGTTCTTTCCTCTATTCCTTCTCAGGCAACAGAGGCTGAGTATTATGTGAAAGAGCAAAAGGAAATTGCACTATGATGCCTTTTCATAAGCATTATTTTTCTTACCACTAAATGATCACTAGAGAGAAGTTACGCTGCAGGACTGGTTTGTAAGGATTGCTTTTAATTAAGGAATTATATCCAGCTTTACAAGGCAGTTACCTAGTTCTTGAGTGTATGAAACATTACCAGACCCCTACAATCAAGGAACTCAACAGAACATTTTTCTTCTGCCTATTTCACTGCCTTCTCCCACATCTGCTTTAAAGCACTTTATTATGGCCTGGTTTTTTGCAAACTTTCAGAGAAACATATGACTTAGTTCACATAAATAGGTCCACTGAAGCTGGAACAAAACTCATGCTTGTGATGTTTATCGTCTGTCAGAGGCTTTGGCCGACTCCTCACAGGGAGATGCTTGGTAGACACATTTGTTGCATTACAACGCCTTAATACAGCATTTAAAAGCAAATGCATGCGCACGGATGAATCTTGCATGGGTTTACATCTCTACCGACAGTTTATTTCTAGATATGGTAAAGCTATTCGTTACGCTGGGGCCTGGAGCGCCACCCCCTCCGCGATCTGCCTCACCGCTGCCTTTCACGGCGCGTCCTGGGTACCGGGGAACACTTTTAGGAACTGCGCGGGGGCAGACGCGAGAGGGAGCTCCCTACCGCCCCACGGCGGACCTCTGCAGGCAGCTGCCTCCGGTCCGGCTGCCCTTTACGGGCGATGGACAAACA
>NW_010427465.1:13861-31226 GCF_000710305.1 Buceros rhinoceros silvestris | reverse complement strand
GAGTAGAAGTGAGATACTTTTGACGTGAAAAGGAGGGTCATTCCCTGATGTGTCCCCCAGCATTTTCACAATAGGAGTCATAAATAAATATAAATTGCAGTTCCTATAGAGACAGAAAGTATTAGGTGATTATGTACTATTCTACCCTACAACCTAGAGATCCCAGCAGCCTGGAGTCCCTGGAAGACTTATGAAAATGGTACAAGCTAAAAAATACTTTCATGTTTGTCTCTTCATACCTAAAATTCTTCACAATCACACTGCTTGAGCCATGCCCTGATCTCCAAGGCCTAGCATGAAAGAGCACAAGTGACGCTGACCAAGCATAACAAAACACAGAAGATGAAGAAAGTCAGAGCAATCACAGACACTGGATAATTATGAAGTCAATAAGCAATTCAGTAAGTCTGGGAAAATACTCAGAGAACCGTCCACAATAAAAGCCAACATCTCAATAAGTACATAACTGTATAAAAATAAGTAGTGTGTCAGATCAAATTGGGCAAGCTGGCAGTCATGTTAATTGTCTTCACTGTACGTGAAGATTATTGACTGGCATCACCAAGTGAAAAAGTAGTAGAGAAAATTGAAGAAAAGAAAAAAAAGACAGAAAAGCCAGGGAACAAAAAGACATAAACACAATAATGACATTTGCTGAAGTCAGAAAGGATAGGAATATAATCTTGCACTTAAAGAGTTGCAAAAAAATCCAGTTAAGTCCTGTTATTCAAACTCTTTTTTCAGCCTTCCTTGTTTTAATGTTTCTAGACGTGCCTCTAATTTCTGTTGTTCCTCCTCTGTAACCCTGAGCTAACAGCTTATGGAGTTGTCCACGGACTGTGTCCATTTAAAAGGGTAAGCTGCAGAAATTCTATTGCTTAAAGACATGGGTAAAGTGCCATGGTAGGTTAGTCCTGTATCTTCAAAAGATACATTCCTTATTCCAGAAATATTGGAAATGCAAATCCATTCTCTGGGAACACGTAATATTTCTTGTGAGTATGTTGTCAGCTGTTCACAGACAGATGTTTTGTTTTCTTTCTGCATCTTACATACAACTGCTTCCTGTCCTAGAGATCATGGCCGTGTCGTATGACAGGATAGGAGATGTCCAGATGATATGAAGGCTGTAGAAACTTTAATTTCTTTTGAGTGCACTGTGAAAGTAGCATGAAATCTCCTATTCGAGCCAGCTGTGAAGCTTCCAGAGGTTTCCTCTACAGCAAGTGCTGGGTTAAGATTAAACTAGGCAAAATGCCTGAAGAGATACTGAATAGGTTTGATACAAATTACACTGTCCTGCTGGTTTGCAAGTACACATTACTGGAATCATTAACCATAATCATCCTCAATTACAAGCACTGTAAGCACACATACAGCAGACCAATAAATGAAGCCATTGTTTGTATGCAATGCCCATAATTTACAAAGGCATGACTACCTCATCCACAGTTTGACACAAAGCTGCAAGCTCCAACAAAATATTCTGAATTATTTTTGATTCTGAAATTGATGTGTCTTTTATGCTTTTTTTCTCCTAATTTCTACTAAGATAGTCAGTCTTGTTACATCTCATTATCCTAGTTCATATGAAAAATGCATTTTCAGTTCGAAGAAGACTCAGGATGTTCTTGATGAATTCCTGTAAGCAGCCAGCAGAGCTTACCTCTCCAAAAGTTTTCTCTGAATCTTTCAGTAAGTAACATTATTGACATGTTTCCACAGTCAAAACAGCAACCGGAAAAAGTACAGACCATGATGACAAAGGAATGAAAGATCTTATTAATAGACTTATTATCCATTTTGGGTCATCTCCTACAGTATTACAGTCTTCTTACCGGTACAGCATGCGTGCATTGCTTACAGCAGGTACAGCTCATGTCCAGGTGGAGAATAGAGTTAGAGTATGGTTTAATAATGTATAATCTACTGTATGGTGTCAGTAATATTACAGTAATCTTTACATATTACAGTAATCTTTAAATTGTCTCCTCCTACTTTCTCTGATGAAATGACAGTTTTGAGAAAATAATTTATTATGGTAGTGGGAGGTATTAGACAGAAAACCTTGTTTTTACTGGTGTATGTAAATATATATTTTGTACTTGCATATAGTATATGTTACTGCAAGTAGGGCTGATAACACTACCTGTTATTAGAGCTGCCAGGTATTTTATAATAGAAGGGCTTATTTTCAGTTGCTCATAACTTTACAAATTTTACATATTTGAATTACGGTTTCTTATGCTTTGTCTGCCACAAGATCAGAGTATTTCTCCCTGTTTGGTGAAAACTTCTCAAATGTTTTAGATGCTTCAGAAGAGGAATTAACTATGTTAATTCAGTCTTCTGCCCATCTTAAAGCATAAGTACTTCCATGTCCCCTCATGGCTTTCTGAAAACAAGATTTGAAGTTGATTTGGGGTCAGGTGTACATTGAAGGACAGCCAGTTTATAGTTTTTAAAATTGCAGTTTGAACTGAGTTGGAGATGATTTAAGATTTCAGCAGGTAGCATGCTCTGAGGTACCTATGCTGACTATGCCAAATGGTGACATTTTCCCAAATCTGAGGTTACAAATTCCTACAGGGCTGGATCAGACCTTTCCCAGCATTCACAATGAGCACGTGAGTGATGCTTTTTACACCGTCCCAGGTCTGCTGAGCTTGAGAGAGCACTGACCCAAGCTCTTACATAGATAGTTGCTTATATATTGATGTCCACTCAGTTAGAAAGAAGTGGAGGAAGGTGAGGCAGAGACCTCGTGTTGCCTTTGAAAGCCAAGCCATGTAGCACTGCTGTTTGGATGGGAGGTCAGCTCTGGTTCTCTCTTTGGCTATGTATGTAATCTTCCCACAGTGAAAGTCTTCTGAGGATGCAGACAAGAATGTTACATAGCATGGCCAGCTCAGTAAGTGATGTCTCAGGGTATTGAGGACTTCCTAGTGAAATTCGTCATGAGTGAGAACAGAGGACCTCCAGAGCAGTGAGGACAGCATCACGGTCAATCTTGTGCTAATCTATGGGAAGAATCTCTTGGATCACAGATAGTTTACTGTCAAACTGCCAGAGAAAGTGCACAGGGGAGAGCCAGAGAGGCTCATCACTTCTGAATTTTTCTCTCAGAGAATCTTTAACTAATTTTTTCTGCAGGCCACTATCTCAAAAGAAAGTATAAATTTCTCTAAGCCCTGTCTGAACTTGGCATTTGGCATTGATGATCCTCCAGCAGAAACTTACAGAGTGGCAGTGCAGGATTCTTGAGTCTCAAGAGACATTTGGGAGCTCTCTGACTTATTATTTTTGCCTTTAAGAGGAAGTTATGACAACAAGCTGAAACTAGCTCAGCACAATTTGATACATTTGGGAGCCCTTTAAATAATACTTTCCAACAAGCTTTGGGAACGTATTAAAAGACCTTTGGCCATCAGCATAGCTGTTTCTGAATTTAGCAAGTAGTTACTGTTAACGGGAAATTTAATCTCCACATTCTTTTTAACTTTACGTTATCACTGGACAGATTTCAATATAATAATCATGTTATTTATTGCTTGGTCAGAATCAGGATTGGCACCACAGAAGGGATAGCTGAGAATATGAGATGCAGCTACAAATTGCTTCCAGGGACTTTTTGAAAGTTAATAGTCTTTAAATTGAATCAGGAAGACATCATTTGATATTGGGTTGTGAGTAGGGGGATGGTATATGAGACGACGTATTTTCTGAAAAAAAATAGGAGTTACTGTTGTTCTTGACTTTCCTGGGCTGAATCATTTCTGACTTCGCTCTAAGCCTGCAGAATATTAGAATCTGGAAGTTCAGGGTGCTCCCAAGGTCAGTAGTAAGTTTGCCTAAGAGCAAAGTTCTTGATCTTTATTCAAACACAGACTAGTCTTAGCTAGACTAAAAACATCAGACTTCTTAAATTGTATAAAATCTTCATTAACTTAACTTTGGTAGCTCATGTTATCTTGCAAATAATATGTTAATTCCTCTGGGAATTAAAGACAGAAAGACCAACAACACCACAACATCTGTCTAGGTCAAAACTTTCAGTTATTCCTGACACAATTCTCTTGGCATAAGCCAGTTAGATCAGCTCTATAGTTCTGTCAAGAAAGGGCTTTTGAAGCTGAAGTTCTCTACTAGAAATGGATAAAAATAGTGAGACTAAATTATTCCATTATTTTCAAAGGTATTACACTAATTATGTGACCCTGCAGAACCTAACTGAGATTTAAAAGAACAAGAACAAGAATAAAATCAGTGTGTGAGTGCAACGAACATACTAACATGTAAGCAAAAGGTACCTAGAATAAACTCTGACTGTTCCTGGGTTACTTTAGTAGCTGCACGGAGTGAACACTCAACTCTTAGCTGTCAATTCCCCTAAAACTTTCACCTGAGAGTGGTAATACCACTCCCCTATCTGCCCAAAATCGGTATTTGGCATTCATACAGAGTATGTAGCCGTAGATTTTGGAGGCCTTAAGAATCTGCCAAGACCCCAGGTGAGATCTTACTTTGAGCAATATTGAAAGGATCAGTATGGATTTATAGCTAAAGACTATATTTGCCTCCTAATTAACTGTTTAATGTGAGATAGGGAAAATCGTGTTTGCTTTACTAGGTCCTGAATTACAACATTTGTAATAAGCCTGTTTAAGTTCAATTTACAGATAAAACTTCTCTCATGATACAGTTGGGAGTAGTGTACAAAAAAGAAGCTATATCATTTTCTGCAAATATTTGCCAAGGACATACAAAATGACTCCTGTCAGGCTTGTGTGCTTCTTTATTAACGGCCATCATGCCCCTACCAGGCATTTCTGGAACTGAAAACTTTCTGTCACACAGCTCAAAATAATGCCTGGCAGTGCCTTTGCTGAGATGGATGGCATCTTTTCAATGGATCTCCAGGCACCAACATGTGCAGGTAAGGGCAAAGAGGCAGTCATGTTCAGAGGGGAGTGAGTGACATAGTTAACAGAAGGGGCTTAGCTGAACGTACTGAAAAAACAAATACTTAGCTACACTAAAGGGAAAAGAATCTGTTAAGGAAACAGGTGCTGAACTGTGCAGATCGTGATATCCTTGTGAAATGAAATCATAATTGTGAAGAACAAGTTGCAAAAGGCTCGATATGTCTAAAACCTTTTACGAAATGCTGTTGTGTAAACTTCTTAAATGTGCAAAACTGAAGAGGAAACATTGCGTACGAAGAGCTTCCCATGGTTTTCCAGTGTTTCCTGTTTTCAAAAGCAATATATTATGAGTACATGAGTACTTTTTCTCTGGGATCAGAATGTAGAACTATGGAGGTGTCTGAAGTAAATGTATTTCAATTTTGTCCAATATTTCAATCTCAAAATTGGAGCCAAGTTTATTATCAATTTATAGGGGGTTTTATACTGTTCTACCACACAGAATCTACAAGAACTGATTAGAAGTTGTGTTTTTTATTTCCTAAGAAATTAAAACTTTTTTTTCAAAGTGGCTTTTAAAAAATAGTCATCAAGAAAAAGTTGCTGTCTTTGTTTTGTAAAGAAAGTTTAATCCTAAACCTCAAATTAATTAAATAAAGCCTTAATTTGGATAATGTTGAAATGAGATTCCAATCATTAGTCAAAGGTCACAATGGTTTTAAGTGTCTTATTCTTCATCAGTTGGCAGAGTTGGGTCTGTGGGTCTGTGGGCTGTGATTCCCACACGACTCAGTAAAAGGAAGATTCCCAGGGCTTCCAGGGGTTTTGTTTTGGAAGAATCATTCTCAAGATTTCTTACCTTCCCGGAAATCCTTGGGTCATAAGCGTGAGAACCAACATTGTGGGAGTATTTCGGAGTTGTGGCTTCCCATTCAGCAACCTCCAGACAGTTAAAATAGTGGTTTGGTTTTGTTCCAAGTGTACTACATTCAAGAAAAAATGTTCCTTTGCCTGAGGGTGTATCTTTTTCTGAGAAAACTTTTAACATAGAGAAAAAAATCATACCTACTTATCAAAAATGTTTTGTTTATTTTTCTTGTGGAAATATTGTAAATTATTTAAACAAGGTAAACAATTCTAATACAGAGACAGAAATCAGGTCTTTTCATGTTTCTTATTTTACAAAGTGCACAAAGAGGACATCCTTACCTCATGAAACAGAGGTTCGGAATTATTCCTAACAGCAATGGTCCATTTTAGCTTCATTAAATTCCTGAAGGACTTTTTTATATCAGAACAGGGGGAAAAAAGGGTCCCAGTTAGTGTGTTTCAGAATCTAATCATTTAGACCATGTGATGCTCTCTCCAAGGAAATCCTGAGGGTCCTATCACTCAAGTTCTTTGCAAATAAAATTAGGAAACAGAAGAATACATTGTGGGGATAAAGTCTGCAAAAGGCAGCTGGGAATAATGAAGGCTGCTCCTTTAATTCCAATTCTATTACTGGAAAGATAATGCAACAGGAAAAGCAAGTCTTCCTTAAAAGAGAAGCTTTTAATGAGGTTGAACATCTGAAAGACATATCCAGATGTACAGACTAAACTGATCGCACAGCTATCAAAAGACAAATATGTGTGGGTAGTGCAAATTTCCTCCTACTCAGAGGCGTGTTAATTCCATTCAGTCTCCATGCGCTGTATCTGCCAAATGTTCTTTATTTATAATCCTTTTGCTTTTCAGCCTAAAATCCTATGGATAAACCATATATATTATAATTCCTAGCTATGCATGTGTCATGTGTCTGTTATCCCAATTTCAATAAAATTGGAGCAAATGGAACGTGCTTTAAAGGCAATTAATATTACTAGAAGATGTAAGAAAATAGACAGGAAGAAAAGCAAAACTATTAGTGTCCCATAGATCCAGAGAGTACTTTCAAGTGCCAGAATCACAACAAAACCTCAATCAATTCTCATTCCTTCTTAGCCACCTCAAAAAGATACAAATCTATGGCAAATCATGTTCACTAGTTCATATGCTCAAGGAACTGTTTGTATTCTTTCGTATTACTCAGTAAATGGGAAGCTTGCATGTAATTTGCCCTGAGGTTAGCATCAAGCAATCCCAGAAACAGATTAGAAAGGGGTAATTCTTTTTCAATATGGATATGATCTGGGATTAACAAAGAAAGGATCAAGAAGTTAGAAACTTCACTGATTTCTTTCTTTCTGAACTAAACCTATGAATAACCATGCCAAGGGAATTTTCTTCTCCTCTGAGCTACTGTAAAAGTGTATGACTTATCTAATATCTATTTATTGTCTAAGCCTACAGTGCCCAGTCTCATCTTCTGACGGTAACACAATGGTATCCTCAATATCTGATATCTAGATAATTTTATCATGCTTATTATTGGCAGACATTCATGAGAGATCATCCCAGATTTCAGCAACCTTTTCTGGAGCAATCTGCAAAGCATACAGACATAACTAAATATTTCTACAAGCAGCTCCGTAATTATGACTGGCAGTGAAGAAGAAATCAATCAGCAGCACAGTCACGTACAATTAAAAGACACAAACAAGTAGAAAATAGGAGACACTTGAGTAGACAAAATTATCTATTTCCTTCTACAGAGACTTATTGTATACTCTGGTGATACCTTTCATGAAAATGTCCCTGACTAATAGATGGGCTAGAGAAGAGCAGTCAGCTGGCTTGGTTTTTTGTTTTTTGGGAGGGGGTGTTTTTTGTTTTTGGTTTTTTTAATTAATTGGGAAAAAGCAGGAGAGAGCATAAAAGGGGATTTTAAATTCATAGTTTAATAACTGGGTTTATTAAACATTCAGCACATCAAACAATGATGGAGCAGAGTTCAAACTGATAGCATTGAAATAGGAAAGGATCTAAAAAACAAGGTGCGCACCCATGACAGGGCTTGAACAACCATCCTAGTTACTTTTTCCTGTCCCTTGTAAAGATTACATACTGGAATCGTGGTTGCACCTCGGGATGTAATCCAGCTATTACCTGGGTCTACGTTATTGCTCCACTTTAGAGAAATGGCTATAATCTACAATAAACGTTGAATGCCTTTTACGTAGTTG
The DNA here is from genome assembly GCF_000710305.1 of Buceros rhinoceros silvestris. Classification (NCBI taxonomy): domain Eukaryota; kingdom Metazoa; phylum Chordata; class Aves; order Bucerotiformes; family Bucerotidae; genus Buceros; species Buceros rhinoceros. The sequence continues at coordinate 23,194 of NW_010427465.1, read as the reverse complement.
CTCCACTAACATCTTTTCCATCTTCTTTGGTTTAGTTGTAGTAAACCCTTAAATGGTCTAAATACTCTTGCACAAGTTTTGTCTCATGGTTTCATGCTCTCGTGTGTGTGTTTGATATGCAAGGTGTAATCCCAGAGAGACCAAGCAAGAAAAATTTCTTTTTCTCTGTACAATTATGGCTTCCATCTCTTAGTTAAGGCTCTTGAAGACTTAATCTCAATTTTCCCCAAAGATATATTAATTATAACCTTATGCCAAATCTATTTTTGGAGAAAATGAAGCTTCTGGAAATACATTGGTCCTTTCTTTTTTCAAGTTGCGCTTGCCAGCTGGTAGCACACAGTCATTAAGGAGCCTGTTGCCACCATATACTTCTCATACTTATTGAGCTATTCTTTCCTGACAGTGAGACATTCTGTCATTTTGAAAGAATTACCCTGCATTATAATTCAGTGTCAGTGTATCCAAAGCTATAAAACCTTCTAAGTGATGGATCTCTGCAAATCTTTTTTTTTTTTCCATTCTATATTGTCACACAGTCAATCAAGACAGTCCAGGCTCTTTTAGTGCATGGGAACTTGTCTCTGAAATCCCCTTGCACAAAGCAGAGGTTTAGAAATGTGTACAATAACCATATGCCAGAATTTTCCAGAAAAATCCACCATGGGATTGTATAGCTCATTTAGGCTCTTAATTTGCTGCCTGAGAAATTGTAGTAGAGTGGTTATATGAGAGTCCAGACCCCTCAAAATCCATAGTTTGTGTGGTTATTCAACTATCTTTGAAGAAAAATATAGCTATGATATCAAAATAGATAAGACTGCCAAGGACATTGGGAGCACTAAAAAGGAGGGGATTATCCAGGCTTGTATGTGTGTCTGAACAAGTTAGGTTTTGGGACATATTGCTCCCATGGAAGAAGATTACATCAAAGAAGTAAGTTTCTCCTGCATACCTCAAGCTTTCTAAACCCCAGGTAGTTTTACCTTTCTGTGTCTGTGAGGTTTATGATGACCTCGTAAATCACAGCAGTTTGAGTTTCTGCGTGCTGTGACTCGCAGGTGTCAGCCGTTCGGCTCACTGATTTGGCAAATCCCAACAGAGTCCTCTGTTACAAAATAAGCAAATGGTAGGAGTGTAGTATGTGCCCCAGGAGACCAACCACCAGATCACGTACATTTGCCCGTTGCATAGTGTTTTGATCTTATGACCCTTTCCTCAGTGGATTGCACCTCTTTCAAAGCTCCCCTCCAAGTGACTCCCTCCATCCTCAAATAAGAGAAAGGCTTGACCTGTCCCTCTTCTGAGACAGTGTTGTGTTTTTTAGTTTTATCTTCTCTTTTGGGGGGATGGGGGTGGGAGGGAGGGAGGAAGAAAGAAAGAAAGAAAAGGAAAAAAACCCTTGTTCAATGCATCTGAGTAAGACCAAGATCAGAGCTTGTCCCTGGGTGTTTTGTCCAAATTGAGTTGGTTGGTTGGTTGGTTTTTTTCTCTCCAAAGACGACTTTTTATAAAAAAGACAAGAAGTCAACAAGATGGTATGGTTCCATCCTGCACTGAACCATTTTTAGAGTTACTTACCAGTATTCATTTCTTACTAGAGGAACTTTCAGGTTGCTCTCTTTATCTCTTTCCTTTTGGCTACTTATGTAGCTGGACAAGTTATTAACTCATTTATAATTTTTGAGAAACCTTTTGTTCTGTTTTTTTATTTGCCTAGGTATACAATTTATTTTTGCATCTATAATTTATTAATAATAGTATTAAACCAAAGTATTATTTATTATTTAATATTCTTCTTAAAGTAAAAAAGTCCAGATCATTAATATTTATTTTCTTTCCTGAAGAAAGTGCCTAGCAAGAATAACATTGGTTTTTCTGTTCTGATACTTTCCTTCTGAGTCAGAAGAGAATTCTGTATGAGAAGAACATACCTGAAGTTTTTACTGTTGTTTTTGTTGTTGAGTTTTTTGGGTTGCTGTTAGGTCCTCAGAAAGTTCGGGGGAAAAACCTGACCTTCTTTTTATTGAACCTTGTTAAAAAGTTTTGATTCTATGCAAGCCACATCAGATTAAGGTGCTTCTTCTATCTACCTGTCTTGGTCTAAATAATACTTGCCTCTGAGGGGCCTGAAAAGGTGCCTTTTCTCAACAGACTTAAACAGCAAGACTTGGAAAAAAAATTAACAGATATTAAAAACAAACAAACAAACAAAACCTCTTGAACTTCATTAGTGGGAATGCTAATTATTTGCAGGACTTGTTTTTTAAAGAAAAATGTCAATTCTGAAAGTGAACAAACTTGTAGAAGGAGTGCAAGAATATTAAATGTGACATATTTCATGCTTTGAAAAAATTTGAAGATAAAGATTAAAAGTCAGTCACATATTCTTGGTTTCACATTTGCTAAGTCAAAAAGTCCATAATTTTAAAATTATAGTCATCTGTCGCATTGCATATTAAAATAACTCCTATGAGAATGGTAGTAAACAAAAGTTGACTTCAGCTAAATTCTTTGAAAAGATATTTCAATCCATTTGAGCTTCTTTTATTTAAAATATATTAATTTTATTTTTTTACTATGATGAGAATACTAATTTCCTGATCTTGTGATATTGTTTGCTACTATCTTAGTAAAAACAGAAATGTACTCCCTCTTCTCACTTGCAGTAAAAAAAAAAAACCAAAACCAAAAAACTGCAAAATTCCTTTGCTTAATACGGTAAAACAAATGGAACGGTACGCTATGCTATGCTATGCTACACCTGTGCAGGGAAATACGTACAGCTTCTCCATAGGAAGGCTCACTTCATGGAGGACACTAATTCATTCACCTACATCCTCTTTTCCCCTGAACTACTCTGTTGCTCTGTGTGTCAATCCATGTGTTGTAGGAAGCCTCTACGGCTTGAGAGATTGGGTGGTTTTGGTGGTTAGATCCTGTTATTATTAGATTTAGAAGCAGGGCTTAAGTTGGGGCTTTTCACTGTTGGTTTCTCCTTTGGGATTCATTCATTCTTTATCACAGAACTGTGTTCTTAGTTTCCTGTATATTGCCACTTCAATTAATGCCCCCCCAAATCCCGTAGGGATTAAGAGTAAAGTGTCTTGCTCTCATCTGGGCCTGCTCTTATAGAAATACACAGCCAAACTTGCAAGTTTTTTCATTTTCTTGTACAATGTACATAAACACCTTTCTCACCAAATATGTTTTGCAATATTCAGCCTCTTCATCTTCAGCGTGAGAATGCCAGAGAGCTACTCTTTACTGCTGCGCTGTGGTTGTAGGACTACACTGAAACGCGACGCTACCAAGGAATGATTTAGTATATTAAAAGGTCAAATGTACATTCATATTGGATTTTATCTTTGCTAAAGTATCTTGAAGTGATAAATACTTATTTAACATGAGTAAGTCTATGCATCCTTCAGCTCATTTTGGCAGTTGTATCACTGTTAAGTGGATTGCCATTAGATATTAATCTACGTGAAAGTCTCAAATATATTTTAGTAGGTTCTTCTCTCGAATACACTACATTTCCTTTACATTAGAGAGGTTAAAATTTTTATAGAAAAGTCAGATAACATAAAAATGAAATTATTCATTCCATTAGACAGGTTTCACAGTCTTTGTAAAAACAGATTGTTCCAAGTATCTGATCTGAAATTCACTTCCATGGATATGAACCTTTTCTAATCTGATCATGTTTTATGGATATTATCATCTGTTGCAGTGTTATTTTTTTGTTACTAACTACTAGAATCAAAATTAGTCAGTTTAAAAAACATTCATTGAAAAAGTGTTAAATATATTGTAACTATTTTTATCTGTTAGTTAATCTGAAAATAATAAACAGATTGAGATTATTTACCAATTCTTCTAAGTGCAGATTTACTAAATATAATGTGAATGTATGCACTGTATAGACATTACGTGACTGAACAAAACATTTGATGCATCACACAATGTTCCTAAGGTGTGGATATTTCAAATAAATATTACGGTTTTAGGTAGTGGAAAATTCTATCTTTTGAGAGTTGCAGGCACCAACAAATTCTTTAAGATACAATATTTGCAACATATTGAAAATATAAAATATATTAAATGAAGGAGAAAGGAACAGTCCTCTGGAGAAAAAGATCCTCTTGGTTCCAAGTTAAACGCATCCTCATGCCTTCTAGAATTAAATTATTAGTCGTTTCGAAGACCAGTCTGACTGAAATGGCACTTACATTCTAAAAGGTAGTCAGATCTTGGATCTGGCAAGTAAAGTCTGAAAATAAACTCCATAACTTCTCAATCTATGAGGAATTTTTATGCCACACCAGGGAGCAGATGTGATTTCTGAGCACTGTCCAATTTTCTTACTACTGTGGGTGTAACAGAAAGCAGAAATTAACCTTGCATGATTTAATCCTTATAAAGAATAGTAGGTGTGTCTTGCATCAATTACAAATGAACTGACTCTTTGATTCACGTTGTTAAATTAAATACAACAAATTATTCATGGATTGAAGAAGAGGCCTTGCTTGACAAGTGTAAACAGAAACTTCAGTGAAAGTCCAGAGTATTATTAATTCCCCTGAACTTGATTAGGAATTCAGTATAAAGGAAACTCTTAGAAGACATATTGCCACGTCATACAGACCAGGGCAGTGTTTTAAATCCTTCAAACAGAATATATACACCTTTCATTTCATGTATAAAAGATGCTGGAGAGGAAACTAATCTTACAAAACAACCTATTCACACTTCTTATTCCTCATATCCATTAAATTCCTCAGTTTCATATTAATCTTTACTGATCAGAGGAGATTCCTTTGGGGATCTCAATGAAAACATCTGCCCAACAAGCACTACTGATTAAAATTGTACTCCATAAACAGATTTATTTCTGAGTAACTATGCCATGTGAGATGGTTATTCATACGCAGTTTCTCCCAATCACTGTTCTCCTAGACACTAATTCTTGCCCAGCTCTGTAAAAGGCCTGGAGACTGTGCTCCTTAAAACCCACCGTTTGAGAAAGGTTAGCTCAAATTACCTTCATCAGCTGGTGAGCTGTGGTAAACAGCTGGGAGTATTAACACCCAAAGGTAGTGCACACAGCTGGATCTGGAAGAAGACATCTGGTAATGGTCTACAGCTATGTCAGGAATAGTACAGAAAATAACTGAAATTAATGTAAGCTTATTTCAAAATCAATTGCATACTTTCTCTATGAATTCTTTATTAATTAATGGAGCCCTGTCTCAGCAAAGGCAGAGAAGGGAGACCTCAAAGAAGCATTATGGATATGAACAAGTACAGATGCACTTATCCGTTAGGAGGGTTTGAAAAAACTGCCGTGTGAAACTCAAAGAGACTGTGGGAAAGACGAGATTTAGTAAAAGTCCCTCAGTTTGGAATTAATTACATATTTTACTCATCTGCTTGTTATTTTCAGTGATGTGCATTTAAGAGCGAGGAAAACTTCAAATTAAACTTAAGAAGTGCTTATTCATCTGCGACGAACTTGTGAGTTGAGGGCAGGGGAGGATTCAACTCTGTTTAAGACACTGAGACTGAATTTATCCGTTTACGCAATGGGAGCTCGGTTGAGGTGCTGAGTATGATAGCGGAATATCCCCTGCTGTTCCAGCAAAACTCATCTGTTCTCATCTCAGATGGCACTAACCAGCCATGTGTGGGTGAATGAAATTTGTCTTTTTGTAGCACCAGCAATGGAGTCAAGAATACCTGAATTTTACCAGTTTGCCTATATTTTTCAGTAAAATATCTCCAAAGACTTGATCGTCCTCATTGCAACAGACTGCAATGAGAATTTACATACCTAGTTATTACAGCATATTATGCCCCTTTAAAAGTCTGGCTTCATGTCTGTTTAAGATTGATTAAATAAAACAAATTATCCACATCACAAATTAACCTCAACAACTCTTGTAAATATCCCCCCAAAGAATGAGACATTTATAAAGATTAAAAAGTATCCGTAATTAGAATCAGAGAGTCATAGAATGGTTTGAGTTGGAAGAGACCTTCAAAGGCCATCTAGTCCAACCCCCCTGCAGTGAGCAGGAACAGCTGGCACTAACCAGCCATGTGTGGGTGAATGAAATTTGTCTTTTTGTAGCACCAGCAATGGAGTCAAGAATACCTGAATTTTACCAGTTTGCCTATATTTTTCAGTAAAATATCTCCAAAGACTTGATCGTCCTCATTGCAACAGACTGCAATGAGAATTTACATACCTAGTTATTACAGCATATTATGCCCCTTTAAAAGTCTGGCTTCATGTCTGTTTAAGATTGATTAAATAAAACAAATTATCCACATCACAAATTAACCTCAACAACTCTTGTAAATATCCCCCCAAAGAATGAGACATTTATAAAGATTAAAAAGTATCCGTAATTAGAATCAGAGAGTCATAGAATGGTTTGAGTTGGAAGAGACCTTCAAAGGCCATCTAGTCCAACCCCCCTGCAGTGAGCAGGAACAGCTTCAACTAGATCAGGTTGCTCAGAGCCCCATCCAACCTGACCTGGGATGTTTCCAGGGATGGGGCATCTACCACCTCTCTGGGCAACCTGTGCCAGTGTTTTACTACCCTCATTGTAAGCAATTTCTTTCTTACATCTAGCCTAAATCTCCCCTTTTTCAGTTTGAAGCCATTTCTCCTTCTCCTGACTCAACAGGCCCTGCTAAAAAGTCTGTCCCCATCTTTCTTACAGGCCCCCTTTAAGTACTGGAAGGCCACAATAAGGTCCCCCTGAAGCCTTCTCTTCTCCAGGCTGAACAACCCTAACTCTCTCAGCCTGTCCTCACAGCAGAGGGGTTCCAGTGCTCTGATCACATTTGTGGCCTCCTGTGGATGTGCTCCAACAGGCTCATATCCTTCTTGTGCGAGGACTCCAGAGTTGGACACAACACTCCCGGTGAGGTCTCACCAGAGCAGAGTAGATGTATACATCAGGTATAAAAGGAAAGTATCAGCAATACCCATGAAAAGTCCTGCAGAAGCTAATTTCAGAAGTCATTACTTTGGGGCAAAGTCTTACCGAATTGCATGTCTCGGTTCTGATCCTTGAATTTCTTGGTTTGCAGTACTTGCTGAAGAGAGGGATAGATCTATAGAAAGTTTTACCAGTGGAAAAATTCCAGTGCTACAAACACAGCATAAGCTTACCCTGAAAATGTATGAATAATTAGCAACCTGTGGTGATAAAAATAGTTGAATCCCTGACTAGTAGTGTTTCCCTGTGCCGAATAATAATGTACTGCAGATACTATGATACTGTTCCGCAAGGTGTGCATGAAGAAGCAAGGAATTTTTCTTTCCTGCAGGAAGATTTTTTTTCCTGTGGGTTTCCCCAGGGTGCTTTATGACTCTGCATGAATCCCACTTACGGTGCAATTGATCCCAGAGGAGGTAATGTTAACAAATGCTCTGGAATAAAAAGAGGTGTGCATTTCACATTTAATGCCACAGAGTAATATATTCAGGAGTTAATATAAAATGGCACCCATTTCACTCTCACAGACTTTCAATTAAATACTGTTTTTTTGGTCTGTGCTAATGTTAGGTTGGCAGTAGCTAAATAGTATCAAATTTATTTTCATCGTGCTTCGTCTCCGGAGGTGTGATATGTGTAATTGGAAGTTTGACCATCTTTTCATTACAGGAAGACTAAGCTCATCCATCAGTGCCAGAAGCAGGAAGTTGGTGTCATACATCAAGCATCATTTAGCACATGCACATCATTCACAGAGATCAATTATTATAATATTTATTTTAAATGGCACAGGTTGGAACCAAGAAAGTGAGACATCCATCTTTATCAGTTACATACCTTTAATTCTTAACAGTGTTAACTGCAAATTTGGTGGTACAGCCAGCCACACTCTAAATTTTGCACAAGTAATAATTTTTAATTTCATTTAGACACATCCTAATTTATCTTCATCGTTCATCTCTTAGAATTCAATAAATTCTTGGTTTATTAAACCAGTCAGAAACTCCTTGCTGAATAACCCATAATAAGAACAGCAAGCTGTTGTTAAGCAAGAGGTGACTGTATTAGCCCACTGTCACAGCTCAGGCACAAGTTAAAAAAAGAAGTTGAAAAGGTATTAATTTTCCTAACTGCTCTGTACCTCTGCACAAGCTGTGCTGTGGATTTTTCCACTCTCGGTGCTCCTCACTGTAATGATAATCCATATATTGGAAACATGACAGAAAACAGAACAGCGTGTCTAATACGAACTGAAATTTGAAGTCATTTTCTGATCAATTAATTTTCTTTTTATACACTCATAATTCCCCCCAACCAACCCTATTCCACCCATTTCCTTCCACCCACTCTTCTCTCCCCCAGTTTCTCCTTCTTGGCTAGTGGAAATCCTGAAATTTAATGTAAGGGAAATTTCTGCTAGCTTTGATTTTAATAATTTACCCAAAATGACAACAGATATAACCCCTTTTTAAGTGTTATCAAAAACAACTGCTGTGAAGAAATTCAGTGTGTAAGATGGGGACAGGGAAGAGGGGCTGCTGGTGGAAAGGGAGGGCTGGATTATTATACATGCACAACATCCAGAGTCATACCTCAGGATAAAGTGAAAGATCCTCTGTCCTGCATTTCTGCACTAAAAGATAGCTAGGAAGGAAGTAGGTATCACCCTACTGAGAAAACTGATAAGATACAAATTTAAGAAATGAACGCTCAAATTCCCAGTCATAGAAGAATAGACTGGACATGAAAAAAAAAAAGTCAGCACATCACACTGAAGTCAGAAATCAACCTAAGGAAGAGGACAGAATTAAAAAGAAAGCAGAAGTTGCAATTTTTATCATACTATGCTCTTGTCAATGTGTTTTTACAGTGTATGTGTGTGCGTGCGTGTATGCACAAGTACAACTGAGTCGAACTGATGTTCAGTAGAGGAACTGTGGAGCCTTGTACCCCCATGCTTCCTACCCCCTACCTGCAGGGAAACTGAGGAAAGCTTTCCCAGGTCCCACCTTTGGGAGCAAGAGGCATGAGAACTGGCAGAAAGACAACTGCCACCTCCCAGAGGTGTCTCACCCTGCAGCGTGCGGTGGAGTCAGAGCCAAAGCCAAAAAAAGGAAACATCCATCACCAGCCGCGGGAGACTTCCTCTCCCTCAGGGCCGGCTTATTTAAGTAGCGGGTGTTTGGCAGACTGAGGGGACAAATTCAGGCTCTTTTATTCCCAGCACTTAATTCCTATTTATATCATTGGGGGTGGCATGTTTTAGGAGGCTGGGACTGGTAACACGAGTAATCCCTTTTGGATGCGTGAAAGAGTG
>NW_010427465.1:0-13778 GCF_000710305.1 Buceros rhinoceros silvestris | reverse complement strand
CAAGCTCACTGGAAAGAGAGAAGCAGACTGTTTTCCTCCCTGGTCTTTCTATCGGCAGGGGTTAAGGAGGGCAGGCAAAGCCCAAGGATGTTGTGCAACCTCACACTACTCCTTGCTTAAGCAGTACATGAAGGCAAAGCTTCACATATTGCATAACAACATTTAGCAAAGAATATCTATTAGAGTTCCAAGAACCCTATCTTAGCAGGGACATTTACTGGATTCGGCAGGCCTTTCTAGAAACCCTGAAAAATCCTGAGGACTAACTTTGCCAACATTTCAAATCCAGGGTTACAGTCCTAGTGTGTGGTGTATCCTTATATTTGTGGTAGTAATTTGGAAAATTTCGTTTAACGTTTTAACCTAAATTCCAATCAGAAAGTTTAATTTTCTGGGGTTTTACAAGCACTGAGGAGTATAATACTCTTTGGAGCTGTTGAACCCTGTCTTGGGGTTTAATATCCATTCAGTGATTAGTGCAGAGAATAGGACACCCCGAGCATCTGGGGCAGCACTCACCAGTGAACTGGGCCCTTCCAACTGTAGTGAAAAACATATTAGATGAGAAAAGGAGATCTTATAAGAACGGCATAAAAATCATTAAAAAACAAACAAACAAACAAACAAACAAACCACCAGAGAAAACGAAACTATAATGTGGCAGCAGTTCAGGACTGTTGAACTCTTGGTGGTTTAGAGTTTGTTGATTAATATCCATTCAGTGATTAGTGCAGAGAATAGGACACCCCGAGCATCTGGGGCAGCACTCACCAGTGAACTGGGCCCTTCCAACTGTAGTGAAAAACATATTAGATGAGAAAAGGAGATCTTATAAGAACGGCATAAAAATCATTAAAAAACAAACAAACAAACAAACAAAAAAACCACCAGAGAAAACGAAACTATAATGTGGCAGCAGTTCAGGACTGTTGAACTCTTGGTGGTTTAGAGTTTGTTGACCTTTTGCCCTTTAAAACAACAACAACAACAACAACAAAGAAATGCAAAGTAAATATTAAATACTTGAATGTGCTGATTATTTCTGCATGCAGTTAGCTGAAAAGTCTTGAGAAAAGAAAATTTTTACAAATTGTGAAGAATATTTCCGTCTCTGAGTTCTAACAGGATACAGGTTTTCTCCACATTTTTTTCGTGTTCAAGTACAAGTGCAGGGTTATTGTCCATGTTTCTTTACAGGTCATCTGTTCTTCCTCTTTTAAATAATTTTATCACCTTTCCCACACTACTGACTTTCACTGTGTCCTCTTACTTCCCTTTAAGAAGAAGGTCCTGTCTGTGACATCCTTTCTTCAACTGACATTAAAATTGTACCAAAAGCAAGCTGCGAAACAGTTTCCAAAAATGGTATTCAAGCACTGTGTGCATGCATGTGTCTATTTGTAAAACCCAAACCGAAACTCTCAGCTGCCCAAAATTCTCCAGTGGATGGGGGTTACGAATGTGTGATAGATGCTACTCACCTTGATCAAAGCAGTACTGAGAGATTTCTGATATTACAATGATGAGCATGTTCTAACAATCTACAGAGGAGAGATAAATGCTCCTTTATTTCATGAAAGAAAACGTCACCTTTACATCTCAAGAAACAGGTTTGAACAGCAGAGCCTCCTCACATAAAATAACAGGCAAGAAAAATAGATAACAGTAAAGCATGCATTTTATTCCTTCCTTGATTAAATAATGTAAGCTTTTCTTCTAGAATTCAGGAGACAAATTGGCTGACCAGCTGGTCGTGTATATGTTGCAAATAAGTAATTAACCATTTGATGGCAAAAAACAATTAATACTACATTTCATCATTTCATAATGCTGTTGATTATCTATAGAACAAACCAACAGAAGCGAAATTATACCTGTACAGGATTTGCTCATAGGGAGGAGAAAAAAAAATAGATCTTTTAAGTATTCTCAATCAAAATGTTACCACTTGTCAAAAACATTCAGAACTCTGTCCTGTCAGGCTGATACGAAATCTTCACAAGAATTTTTTTGCCTTGGTAACTAAATCAAAGCTAATTTTAGATAATAGTTTTATAATGGTAGATCGTATTATTTGGACATGTTGGCTGGATGTCAAAAGAAGTTCTAAATGACCATTACTGGGTCATAGAGTAATGAATCTTTGTTCTTAATAGGTCTTATAAGGAAAGAAATACCAAGTTTGTAATTACAGGTGGAAAGCTGCAATGAAACTTATGCATGAACAAACATGCACAAATATATACGTAAATGATCTTTTCTGAATACAAGCCAGTTATTGCAGTCACATGCAAATAGGCATTAGCACACTATCACGTTAGGCATCTGAGTATGGTAATATGATCTTTTGCTAGGACATGAAGTACGTCCACTTCAAAATGCATTTTGTAGGTACTTAATTGTTGTTTTGTTTGGAGTTGTAATCTGAAACCAAATTATAAAAAAAAATCAAATAGGATGAAGTCAACTGTCTTTGTTATATCTTTTCAGATAACTCAGTTTTGAAGTGATTCATGAGTTTGAGTGAATGAGTGTATTTTATTCTTTACTTGCTGTAAAAAAACTTGTTTTACTTTTTTCGTTAAAACCTGCTTACAAAGAGGCATTGCTCAAATTCACATCTTTCTGATATTACATAGATTAAAATAAAATAGTAAGTGATTTTTTAAAGAAGGTGATGTAGAGTTTTCCTCATTGCTATGAAAATAACTTTTATATAGAGCTCTTTGGACACCTTAAAAGAGATCTGGTAGGAACTGACTGGGCAAAGAGTTACTCAGGAGGGCAGTTGTATTGCCCCAGCCACTTGTACCCATCATTGAATGGTGCTCTCTCCAAATATAGTTTCTGTCATTTCTCCAGATTTTTTTTTGCTGAAAGTCAAAATACATTGTACTTCTCTAAATATATTCACAATAACTTTGAAGCTAGCAGTAATGAAATCAGCCCCTTGCTTAACATTTACTGTTTGTGAGAAAGTAAAGGAAACACCAATAGGAGACTTGGCTGCCCTCTGCGAATCCTGTTCTTCTTGGGCAAGACACAGGGCAAGATAGACACAGATGCTATTAAGCTGCTTTATATGACTCCTCCATCCACTTAGAATTGGAAGGGCAGGTAACTAGCGTGGCTATTACTGTCTCTGTTAACTTTTTACCTATGAAGGGTGTTTGCCTCTGAGGGACTCCCCTAAGAGAGAACAAGGCCACTTTTTTACCTCCTTTGATAAAGGACTTCAGCACGGCACATACAGACCTGGAAACATGAGGGCTTCCCACAGAAAGTATTGAGCTAAACTAGTACTATTTGTTAAAATCAAATTGCATTTTTTTCAAAAAGTAAAATAAAGTATCGATAAGTTTCTAAAACAATTGTGTTCTTATGCCAGAAAGTCATTTGACGTGTGATAGACCGTTAAATTGGAAGACATCTGCATTCTACACCTGAAACAACATCTCAGATCAGGTGAATCCCAGCATTTTAGACTTCCATTAGAATAACCAATAAAGTGTTGTGGGTTTTTTCCAGACCAGTCTCTCCCCAGTGGCAGGTACTCTAATAACCTGCCATCTTAATAAGGATATGATATTGGGATATAGTAGTAATTATAATAAAGTAATTTTCCACTCAAGATTTTATGTTTGCACAGTAGCTTTTGCTCTCTAGGGGTAAAAACTGCATAACAATATTAGATAAACATCTGACTTAACAACTTCAGATAGCATTTTATGAAACAAAAGATCCCTCAGTTTCAGCTGAAAATAAGCCAGTTTGATAGAGATTGGTTTTAGATTTTAATGCCTGTTTCTCATAAGAGGGATGGTTTATTGTAAATAAGCAAAAACTTTAAACAGACGCTGGGGCCGTGTAGAAACCCGACACTAAACAGGCATTTGCAGAGAGCCGCTGAAACTTCTCCGGCTACTTCATCAGCTGCTGTGAAGGGAGCATGTACACGAGGTGTGTTAGGAAGTGATGTTCTTTTGCTTCTGCAACGAAGTGAACTCCCTCAGTGCCTTTCAGCGCGGCATTACCAGCCTGGCAGTTTGCCATCCGGAAAACTGACATTCGCCTCCCCCGGGTCTGCTGAACAGCACTGCTGCAAGATAGCAGTCGTACCTAAAGAAAACGGGAAAGGGAGTAGCAAGCTTGCTGAGCACAAATGAGAGACACGTTGGTGTTTTCCTTTCAAATAGCAGGAAGCGTTGGCCTTTCAGAGTGTTTTTATTTGGCATCCTTTATTGTAAAGGTGCTTTTGCATGAAAAGAATCACAGTATCACATACTGGTCGTCTCCTGTTACCTCAGTCAAGACAGAGTTATTTAAAGGACTAGTCTAGGTTTTGAACAACGTATAACCTGAATCATTCAACATTTTTTTTAATAAGAGTTAGCTATAAGGAGCACATCAGAAAGAGTTTAAATCTGACAATCTGCATTTCAAAAGGAGTAATTTCAGAAGTTCTCTTTGTGATAAAACTGAATTATAATAGGATAGCTGTAGAGCCAAACGTTGTGATTTAGGCCAAACTGGATGAAAATTACTCCATTGCAGAGCACAGAGAGTTCTATTGCCTCTTCAGGTCTCAAAATAGAATTGGAAGACATGGGTTGACATAATGAGTTAAGTGCTGGAAATAAAGCTGTCATGATAAAAAAGCTTATGATGCAAACACTGTTTAACTCCATCTCAACAGTGACAAATTTAGCTCTGGATTAATCAGGCTATTTTCTCGTGCTTTCAAATGTACAACCTGTTCATCATGGCACAGATGCTTTATATTTGCCAGTTATCTAAATGAGATGTAAGTAGTTCATAAGATATATTCTAGTTACAGGAAGACAGTAAATTTGATCCTTAATATATTTTTATATTTCTAATTATTTCTTGAATTGAACTGGTAAAGCTTCAGTGAACAGTTTTCTTTAAGAGAAAAGTTCTGATAATACCACTTTTGAGTAAAATGGGCAAGATTTAATTGAAGAGATGTTATATTTTTATTAAACCAAAGTGCAAGCCTCTTTTCTGAAATATGAAACTTCTGGGCAAACTACTTGATAGTTTTAGTTTCAAAGATTTCTCTACTATTCACACACACAAAGAAGGACTCTACTTTATTTCATAAACATTGTATGTGCACAAATGTCAAGTTCAACCATTATAGCACACTTAGTCGCCAAAACGGTTGCATAACAGTCTGGGTTTTTTCCTTGGGGTGAGGCTGAAATGCCTTTTAGTAAATAAATATAACATAAATATTTATTTTAACACAGATCCAGGTCATTGTGGGCCACCTTAGTCACCCTAGTGCAAATAACATTGCTTCCTTATATTCTCTTCCATTTTTTCTTGATTCTACAGATACAGGGTCTTACCTGATACTCATACTGTCTTTTATACACACAGAGCAATACAGTCCAAATATTTATCACCCTGTTTTCAAGGAGTTTTACTTTTTATTCTGTATCATCAAGCTTGTTCCCTCACTTCCTACCAAGCTCATCCATCCATTGAGACCTTAAATTGGATTTCTGTAATGTGCTTGGAGCTACCCTGCTAAGCTTCCTCAGAAATCTCCTCTCCTCTCCTCTCCTCTCCTCTCCTTCCTTTTTTTTTCTCTCACACCCTCCTATTTGTTCTTCTGCCCTTTATATCTCGGGAGATAAAACCTAGATTTATATATAAGAATACGATATTGCACATACTAGCATCAATATCTGTTCCCCAATATGCATCTTTGGTCTGCGAATGAAAACTGATTTTTGGGAATACTGCTACTGTAAATGTAAAAGAAAAAGAACAGAACAAACCAACCAAACAAACAAACAAAAACCAAACCCAAAATAAAACAAAAAAACCCCCAATACCAGACTTATGAGAAAGCCCAAAATATAGTTTTCACACAATAAAGTAACAATTAGAAATAAAACTCAGAACACTTGTTCAATAGCATACCCAAGAGTGACTTTTCATGCCTCTAGAAAATTCATAAAATGTTCAAATGTACAAGAAGCATAACTGTATGACATGGGAACACTAGAAACTAGATGGCTTTGGTTGAGAGATCAACTAATATTCATTTTGGACTTCACTCTGTCAGTATCAATAGCTTCCTTAGAGCCTTCTCGCTACTGCTCCTATCTGCTTTGTGATACTTCTCCAACAAGAAGGCATGAGAGCAGCACCCCTGCAGAGGCTACCGATGCTGCTCTGCATATGGTCAGGCAGGGTGTACTAATGAACAGTGCATCTGGCATTCTGCTCTGAAACGTGACCACATCACTGTTGTGAGACACTGTGTGCCTCATTATACCCTCTGTGCATGCGCACACACGAGTTTCCGATCCTGCTTCTTGATTTGAGCTTTTTAGAGCTTAGATGTACTAATCAGATTCCAAATATTGGCCTTTGCTTCAGCAATCACTACCTCAAAAAAAAAAAAAAAAAAGGAAAGTGACAAGGCGGAATGATCTTTACCATAGGGCTGGGGCATGCTATGGAATCTATAAATGGCACAGCCAGGATGAATAGGATCATTGTACTGGATTTTGCAGACAGTGCTAGTTGCCGCAGTCAAAAGGACATTGGAGTAAAGCAGTTAATAAAAGAGAAAGGAGGAAAGGGGAAGAGCTAATGTTGGAAATCATGGAGCTGAGAACACTGAGGCTTAAATGCTTTTTTCTCAAACAATGAACTGCCTGCATCAAAGTCAGTCCAATAGCATTGAGCTTTATGCCTGCTTCCACTGTACCTGGTCACTGGATAAATAAAGAATAGTGAGTGCAGACAGAGCTTACAAGGACTCTATTATTCCCACATTTTAAACTCTTAATTTAATAGAAAGTAGACAGAAGGGGGAGAAAAAAGATTCCAGAAGAGCTAAGAAATAAAGACACATGGACAGGCCAAAATGGTAAAAAGTACTTTACAAAAAAGAACTGTTTCTGTTCTAGCTTGGTTTGTTACAGAAATAATTAGCACAGTAGCATTGTGTAACATTTTTTCATTGAGGTGTCCAAAGCAACTTATAAACTAATTAAAGGTGAAAGTTCCTTAAAATATATTATGTGATCTGTGGGAAATATTGCATTAGCTGTCTTTGAAACTTTAATGCAAATGACAGTCTTTTACAGGGTGATACCGCAGATAGTACAGTCATTTCTAATGTAGCTGCAGAGAAGCATCCTGTAAACATTAAGAAGGGTGAAAGAGCACCCTAATTTTATAGGCTTTGGTTTAGGAGTTCTTCCGTGTTTCTTGGTGTCCCCCAGGGCTCAGTACTGGGACCTGTCCTCTTCAACATCTTTATCAATAATCTAGATGAGGACGTTGAGTGCACCCTCAGTAAGTCTGCAGATGACACCAAGTTAGGTGGGTGTGTTGATCTGCTTGAGGGTAGAGAGGCTCCACAGAGGGATCTGGACAGGCTGGATCGGTGGGCTGAGGCCAATGGTATAAGGCTCAACAAGGCCAAGTGCCAGGTCCTGCCCTTGGGCCACAACAGCCCCCTGAAGCTCTACAGGCTTAGGGAAGAGTAGCTGGAAAGCTGCCCAGCAGAAAAAGACCTGGGTGTGTTGGTCGATAACCAGCAGTGTGCCCAGGTGGCCAGAAAGTCCAACAGCATCCTGGCTTGTATCATCAATAGTGTGACCAGCAGCAGGAGGGAAGTGATTATCCCCCTGTACTCAGCATCGATGAGGCCACACCTTGAATCCTGTGTCGTGTTTGGGTGCCTCACTAGAAGAAGGGCATTGAAGTGCTGGAGGAAGTCCAGAGGAGGGCAACGAAACTGATGAAGGATTTCGAGAACAATTCCTGTGAGGAGTAGCTGAGGGTACTGGGGTTGTTTAGCCTGGAGAAAAGGAGACTCAGGGGTGACCTCATCACTTTCTACATCTACCTGAAAGGAGGTTGTAAGGAGTTTGAGGCCAGTCTCTTCTTCCAGGTGACAAGTGACAGGATGAGAGGAAAAGGCCTCAAGTTGCACCAGGGGAGGTTTAGGTTGGATATTCAGAAAATTTTCTTTACAGAGAGGGTTGTAAAGCGTTGGAATAGGCTGCACAGGGAAGTGATGGAGTCCCCATCTCTGGAAGTATTTAAAAGAAGTGTAGATGTGGCACTGAGGGACATGGCTTAGGGACCCTGGCAGTGCGAGATGACCGGTTGGATTCAATGATCTTTCAACCAAAATAATTCTGTGATTCTGTGATCATTTTTTTGGCTTATGAATTTATTCCAAAAACTACACCAAAAGCAGCATTAGGCAAAAAGACTGAATTAATGACTTCTAATTACCAACTCCATTCAGTTCAGCTTTTCTACCTTTTCAGTGCTTTATATCCTTATTTCTTTTCTCCTGTGAATGAACTGTACATGTACGTAATGTGTTTGTGTGCAAGGAAAGAAAAATATTCTTTGGGATGAACGATAACACAAAAGGAGGAATCAAAAGTAACACCTCAGGACTTCATTATGAGAACCATATGCTCAAATTAAGTTAAATGTGTTGTCTGCCTGGATTGTGGTATTTCCTCATGCCATCATCTGTGCTTTCCTAACTTTCACTGTTCGTCACATCATGGGAAAATCCAGCCCATGCCCTGTTTTAGGATAGGACAGTGTCTCCTTGCATGTACGTTGTGGTATGCTTAGAAACCTTCCAAACGCTGTAAAAATTAACACTGGCTTTGGAGCTCAGTTTTCAGTGAAAATCAAAACAGGTCCTTCAGGTGCAGGGACTTAACTTCCTTTCAATACTGTGGGAATGAGGCATAGGAGAATTATTTATGCTTCACAGTGTCTTTGAAAACCTCCCTAAACTGACTTGTTCTCTTACTTGTTTTGGAAGGAAAGCCCACGCCCTCCCCTTTTTACTCCCTGCTAGTCATTCTTTTAGGAAAGTTCTACTGGATAAAACCAAGAGCGATACCAAAGGAGAAAATAATTTTTTTCCTTTAAAGTTCAAAGTTACTTTGACGAGGAAATTTCACCATTAGAAAAAAAAAAAGAAAAAGCCACAACTGGAAGAAATACTGCAAAAAGCTTTACAAAACCTGTAAAAGAACCAGGCAGCTTCTCTTGAAAACACGTACACAGTTGTTATAATTCCTGGATTGTAGTAGAGCACATCTAACTGTGTGCAAGTTCTGTGAGCAGATCTCTCTCTTGCCCTTTCCACAAATGTTATCATTTCCCAAGGAGCACTATCTCTGCTGCAATCTGCACTTAACCCACGCTGACAGCTCTCCTGTTGCCACCAAGCATGTGCAGTGCCATTTCGGATACTGTCCTGTGTCCTTCCCTCTGCATCAATTGACAGATCTGAACCCTTCTGTTATCTCAGGTAGCCAACAGCAGGACCTGTCATTGAAGCAGAGCGGTTGTGTATATCTGAGCTGCTATCATGCAACAACTTTATTCGTCCAGTGACAGTGTCTTGTGATAAATGTTTCAGAAATGACATTTGAGATGACAAGGGAGGAAAACTCTTAAGTAAGTGACTACGGCTCCCAGTGTCTCCTGAGACACAGTGCTGTCAAACAAGGAGAAATATTTGCAAAGATATCAGAATGCAGGTGGCCCAAAATCAATGCATTAGAGGCCACAAAACCCTTCCAAGCAAAACACACAAACAAAAAAATCACATCAATAAAAAAATCCGCACAGTCCTGCAGTGTGTGCTAGGCTTTACCTTATCAAACACTTACCAAACAGACTTCGGGAACTTCTAAAGCCACTGCTAAATTTTGGGTTGGGAGCAGGGTCTGTGATACAAAGTTACAGGGGGAAAAAAAGAGAGAACACAGTACAACACTGGGAGAAGGGAAAGGTAGAAGAATGAAGTCAATTATCAAAGAGTTGATGTACAGTAGCTGGCTAATAGCATACACACACGGAACATAAGGCTTGACCTTGCACTCACGGTATGGGCAGAACGTGAAGTGTAGCTGTGCTGTCCTACGGGGTAACCGTAGCTTCCTGCGACACAAGACAATCCTAACCATTGCTTTAACAGTTTAAGCTATCTGATAATTCAATTTGGCTTTCCATTAAAAAAAAAAAAATGACATAGTCTAATTTGAAATTGCTAGTATATGTGGCAAGTGGGAAGATACTTTGGACAGCTAACAATTCATTCTCATGTGCTTATTTTGGTTGTTTCATTTTTTTCCTTCTAGTTCATATACAATGCTGCAAGCTAACTGGTCATTCTGGCTTTGGTAAGCTACTTGTACAATAACTGATTCTTAGCACACGTGAATCATACATTCTTATCGTATTTTTGAAAAACAGTATAAAAGGAGGAGTTAACCTGAGCTAGAAAGAAGATATTAGGAATTGTAATGAGAATGGAAATCAGGTAAAACTGAAGAGGAGGGGAGAGAAATTAAGCTTCCAAAACCTGCAGAGTGTTATATTACTATTTGCATA
This sequence comes from Buceros rhinoceros silvestris, assembly GCF_000710305.1. Taxonomy (NCBI): domain Eukaryota; kingdom Metazoa; phylum Chordata; class Aves; order Bucerotiformes; family Bucerotidae; genus Buceros; species Buceros rhinoceros. The sequence continues at coordinate 3,347 of NW_010427465.1, read as the reverse complement.
TGATACCTCAAATCACTTGGCAGAGGTTAATAGGAGAGAGAAAAGCTGTGATAACTGGTGTCAGTCATGGACAAAATTCCCAAGTGAAAAAATAAGGAAAAAGAAGTTGTCCTGAAAGGCAGATTAAAAAAATTTAACATTCCAACCTCAACAAAGAAGAAAAGGACTCCTCACAGTCCTGGTAGAAAGTGAGCACAAGAAGAGAGAGCAACTGTACTAAAGAAAGGAACAAAAGAAACTCCCTAGGGCAACACAGACCAAAGTTAAGAAAGGCCAAGTTAACTGAGACATTGCAGTGGCTAATGAGGAACTTGATGGTTAAATATGCTATGTTATTTTATCTTTTTATTCAATCTGTTCCAAATTTTTCAGCTAAATATTCTGGTTTTAACTACTCGCACTTTTTCTAACAGTTTATCTGAGGCTGAGCAACCAACAAAACGCTTTAAGAGGCTCTATTGTCTGAGAACATGCACACAGGTCAGGATGTCGGCCAGGCTCTCTCTAGGAAATCATTAACCTATTTTTGGTTAAAGCACACTTCGTCAAATTGTGTTTTATTTTGATCCGAAGACATTGAGAGATGGAGAGTCTATCCATATACAAGTGCTGTCCCATTGCTTACGGCTTGTTGTGTCCTTTCCCAATGGATTTAAGAGCCCTTCCTTATAGTTGGTTTTATTCTAGTAAAATTGGGTTGTTATTAAAAGACCTCTCAGTATTGCTTTCATCAAGATGTGGTTCAAAACACTCTTGGCAAGCTGTTTCCCAGAGCTTTCATGACACCTTTCTTTATGATTCTCCTCTGGGTGCAAACATTTTTCTAGTGGTCCTTCTAGGGAGTGCTGTTAAAACAAGGTGGCCACTAGGGCTAGGACAGACTCCCACATCAGGGAAGCTGGGCAATCATATAAACCACCTTTGAGACTGGAAGGAGGAAGGGAAGAAGCCAGCAGGAAAACACCCATCTTCCTTCCTGCCGGTGTGGCAGGGACCTGGTGTTCAAAGCAAGCTGAATTACATCTCAGTCCACTAAACTGGTGTGCAGCCTGTACTTGAAAGTCACCTCCAGTGGAGCTATTTCTCATTGTTGATGAAGCCTACTTGCTCTGGAGAAACAATAGATCTTTACCTCGTGTCACTATGGAAAATGTCAGACATAGTAGTAGCCACAGAAGGTCACCTAGAAATGACAGCCACATCAACAGTCCATTCAGGTTTATATGCCAGCTATATTTATTCCAACAGAGTGGACATTTGTATGGGTTCTGTTATTGCTTTACTCTTAATGAATATTCTCCATGTAGAGTCACTACATAATCAGCCTCTTGTATCAGTCTGAAAAATAATGTACTTTACGCCCTTTGTTCCTCATTTTCCTCTTTGTTTGTATGTGACATAGCCAAGCACAACCTGTGCTCTGGGAAAACAGTATATTTTCTGTTCTGTTAAGAACAAAATAATTTCTGTGCTATCAACGAGGAAAAAAAGAGGAGAGTGAGAGCACGCAATGAGGAGGGAGAGCCTGAAATATGTAAACACCGTGAAGAAATATCTGTCTTCTTAGAAACAATAAAAGAGAATATTGACAAACTTTCCTTATGCAAATTAGCCTACCTTTTGGATGCAGGGTTAGCCTGATGAATTTCATTCAATAAGGCAACGCTCTGCAAACGGGTAAGAGCTTGAAAATCAAACTTTGCATGAAAGAGTTTTCTCAACTATATTAAAGCCGCAACTGAAAAGCTTTACTGTCATGGCTCATCTCATTAATCTAGTATATACAACTCATTAATATTTTTTTCCTCTTGCTTGGCAAGACTGATATGATTCTATCTTTTCTACTGATTTAGCAAAATGATTGTGAAATTATTTTGCAACCATGAAACGGTTCGATTTCAGTTTTCTGTTGTACTAGGAAAGCAATGTCTAGTTATCACACTAACTTTCAGCAAGGGGAAAAACATTAATTAGATGCAATATTTATTTATTGTTTCATAAAAGCTAGAGAATTCTTTTCCTGTTTTATATCAGAATAAACCAAACAGCTTTTTCATGACAGGACAGAAGGAGGATGGGGTGGGGAACAGTTAAGCAGGCACATGGCATTTGGAAGACTGTTCTCTGTACAATCAATGAATGTCCTTTGACAAATTAAAAAATACGGTAATAGTAAATTGATCACTATATATGTAATTTTTGTCTTTGTGAACTCAAATCAGGATTAATTCCTATTTTAAGCCTAATCATTTAGTGTGATCCAAGCTGGGTTAAAGCATTTCTCTGTGACTTCTCACATGGAACTTTATGCATTTTGCCTAGAGTTTGGTTTTGGGAGGCATGTAGCTGATTAGGAAGATGCAGCTTCTTTTGTTTTATGAAATGTGCTTATATTGTTGACTGTTCAAAAATCAAAATTTCGTATCTCTGAGCCTTGTATTTCAAGAAAACAAAATTTGATCTTCCAGTAGCAGTAGGAAACAGCTAATTTGGATTGAAAAGATTTGTCACAAAGCCTATTGTGCCTGCAACACAGGAAGAAGAGCAGAGCAATGACAACACTTACACACAGCAAGAAGACTTAAGAGGCAACAAAGAGCTTTTCAAACTCAATTATTCGGTCAGCAATTCTTTTAGTGAATGCTGCAGCTGCACAGATTTTTGAGAGACAATGACAATGTATCTAAAAAGGCCAATGAGGACTAACTTGCTTCTGAGCCTTATCCAGGGATGAACAAGGAGATACTAATTCTTTGGAGTAAAACAAGATTCTCATTTGATTATAGCATTGCAAAAATGTTTCCCCGTAAGGTTTACTGAGAGCCAGGATCAAAAGCTCATTATTTTCCGTAGTTTGTTTTTGTTTCAGGATTTTGAAATGTCTTCTAAAGAGGACCCCTCCTAGGTACAGCTTTCTTCAATCCAAAGCCAGCTTAGTGATAAAAAATGAAAAATAATGCTTTCTGCAAGGGAATAAGATACAAATTTCCATAATGAATATAAACCATCATATGTTAGGCTTTATTATGTTCAGGTTTCCTTTCCTGACCTTAGGGGAAACTACATCAGAGCTGACCCAAAGCTCCCTCTGGGAACTGGGACGTTATCTGTACAGCGTAAATGCTTTGACACAGGACTTCTGAAGCCAGTACCAGCTAGAAATCCCATAGGAACTGCCAATTTCCTTCCTCCTTCCACTTGCACTGGATGAAATTCCACCAAGTGGACTTGATGCTGGTTTTCCCTGTCAAGGATGTGGCAACTGGCAGAGTTCTGTTGCCTCTTGGGATATGTACAAAGTTATGCTTTAAAAAGTGTACTAGCCGTATTAGTATAGTACTCTGTTG
>NW_010427464.1:40082-43940 GCF_000710305.1 Buceros rhinoceros silvestris | reverse complement strand
GGTGACACGTGTGCGGCTTCAGCCGTGCCCTTGAGTGCCCCGGAGCTGCTGCTTTTTGTACCGAAAGCGATTTGCACGTTTCTCCAGGGCTTCTGACTTCCGGGGTGATTTGTAGGGTTGTGCCCCGGGCGCAGGGCAGGGTCCTGGGTCTAAGCCCTCCAAGCTCCTTCCAGGCTCTCCTAAGCCAGATTTGCACCTCTCTGAGGTAGGTCAAGGTTACTGTGCTCTTCCTCCCCTGGATGGGGACTGTGGAAATGTGGACAGGCTGTGGATTTCCTCAAGGTCACCCTGGGAACTGGACCCCAAGCATCCTCTGCTCTCTGGCTGCACCCTGCGGAGCTGTCGGGCTGCTGCTGAGCGAGGATGCGGTTGTGGAAATGGGGTTTCCAAGTGCCCCGGCCTCCCTCCTGCACGGCTTCTTAGCTTTTAGTTTCTACACCCTGCCAGGCTGTCTGAGGAGCAAACCTCAGAGCTGGATCCCAGCTATATTTATTCGGCCTCAATATCTTGCAGGTATTACGTGTTTACAGGTAGAGACCGGGTGTTCTCACCGTAGCACGTTCACCTCTGAGAGCCTCGCTGCTGCCGGGGTCTGACCTCCCGTAGCGTGGCAGCTGCTGTCGGGGCTGTATCAGCAGGGGCTGTGATCGCTGCCAGTCACTGTGGCTTTGCCTCTCTGGAATTTGCTTTCTGGCAGTGGCGAGCAAAAGGCAATCAAACTAGAGTGGTGCTTGGCCAATAACGGTGGGACTCAGGTGGTGGTTTTGTCCTCGGCTTGTGTTTTGCTTTCCAGGCTGTTAGGAGTAAAGGTGGAGATGAGGTCTCATAGGAGGAGCCACTCCAACCTCTTCACCAGAAAGCAAACCCCAGCATTGAACGAGGGTTCGAATGTCTGGCCTGTCGGGTGTCTGACTGGGTGCTGCTGCTTCTGCTTGTGGCTCACGCAGGCACAGGACTTCTCCCGGTGCCGTGCCCTTAGCTCATTCGCTCGCCGAGTTCCCGCTGTGGTGAGGAATGTTGTGTTCTGAGGGCGATGGGGTTGGTGGCAGAGATGGATGGGGCCGGGTTGGAACAGGGAGCAAAGGTCTGTTGTAAATTGGAGCTGGGCACCGCTCTGAAGGACCGTCTGCAGTCTTGTTTGATGCCCAGCAATCTTGTTAATGTCTTACTAAGATGTCAGGGCCCCAGAAGATCCTGCTGCTGCCCTCTGAAGCAGGGGTAAGGTGCTGTATTAAGTTACTAGGAGGTAGAAATGACTGGCAGCCTGTCAGGGCCATTTGCTCTTTTCCTGCCAGGATTTAAATCAATGGGCAGGACAGTGGAAACACTGTAGAGAATCACCGAATCTTAGACTGGCTTGGGTGGGAAGGGACCTTCCAGGCTCCCCCAGCCCAACCGCTGCAGGGCGCAGGGACATCTGCACCCAGAGCAGGGGGCTCAGAGCCCCAAGGGCCAACCTGACCTGGGATGGTTCCAGGGATGGGGCTTCTGCCACCTCTCTGGGCAGCCTGGGCCAGGGGCTCACCACCCTCAGCATAAAATATTTCTTCCTTCTCTCTAGTCTGAATCTTTCTCTTTGAGTTTAACCCATCACCCTCGTCCTGTCACAACAGCCCCTGCTGAAAAGCCTGTCCCATCTTTCAGACAGCCCCTTGCAGCACTGACCGGAGCGGGCCATAGGGCCAGTATCCCCTCCCCCAGCTGCTGCCCACGCTGCTGGGGAGGAGCCCAGCACACGGGGGGCTGCTGGGCTCTGAGCACATGTTGACAGCTCCTGTCCAGCCTTTCACCCCCAACACCCCCACGTCCTTCTCCTGGGCACTGCTCTCCAGCCCTTCATCCCCACCCTGTGCCGATATCTGGGACTGTCCCAACCCAGGGGCAGGACCCTGCACTTGGCCTTGTTGAACCTCACGAGGTTCACGCAACTGAGCTGTTGTGTGAACAACACTCCACTGCCTGAGCTTGTCCAGGTCCCTCTGGATGGATCCCATCCCTCAGGCATGTCCCTGCACCACTCAGCTTGCTGCCACCTGCAGACTTGCTGAGGGTGCCCTCGATCCCCCTGTCCATGTCACTGATGGAGATACAAAGCAGCACTGGTCTCAGTACAGACCCCTGAGGGACGCCGCTTGTCACTGATGCCATCTGCCTGGGTGGCCGAGGTGACAGCAGCTCGTACCCGTGTCAGCAGCCCCCCTGCTCAATTATGCCTCATGTTTTGTGTTGTAGGTCTCTAGGAGGACAAAGGTGTGACAGAGAGATGGGACTGAGACGCGGTGGCTGGGGTTTAGTGTGCCTGGGGGACATGAGGATGAGGAGCTGCGCCCTGGTGAGGGCTAGAGCAGGGAAGGTCTCTTCTTGCGTAACTGCTGTGCCGAGAATTGTGAAACAGGAGGAGGGGAGATTGTCTGGAGCAGGGCAGCGGCGGTTTTAGGTGGGAGCACGTTGTGCTGTGCTTAGCTGCAGTAAAACAGGTTAGACCCAGCATCCCGGACCGTGGGCCCTGTTTTGCCGATTCCCCCAGAACGGCTTTTCCGTGAGGGGTAAAGCCCCATCTGGGAACACCCACATGCTGCATCATATGTGATGCAGTGATGTGAAAGTGGTTAATTATCCCTGGGTTTCATTCGAATAACCTGCAGCCAGGAGGCTGTGAGAGGAGGAGCTGAGGAGTTCCAGCACCCAGCGTTGTTCTGACACCTGATCCCTGCACTTACTTGGGGGCAGGGAGCTGCCAGTGTTTTGCTGCTGCCAACTTTCCAGTGCCAGCGGGATGCCGTGCGCGGGGCGTATCTCCTAATGGGCTGTTTCTGTCTGCCGAAAATCAAACATGCTGCCAGAACGGCATCAAAGAGCTTTGAACTGGGCCCCAAGGGGGAAGGAAAGGGGGTGGAAAAACGGAGAATGTTTCGGTGGGGTTGTGAGGATATCCCATGCTGGGGAGCTGATGTGTCACCAAACCGGCTTTGGAAAGGCTGGGACAAACGTGTTTCCTTGTCATGCCGGTCGCTGCAGCTCGTGCGTTACAGTGGGATGCTGATGTCCTGCGAAGGGGCTTCCTGCAGCTTCCCCCTCTCTAGGCTGTTTGCAAACAGAGAGCAGCGTCCTGCCTTCTGCTGCTGCAGATGCACGAGGGCTGGGTGTTGCTCCTCCTGCATCTGGGTGCACTCACCCGAATCCTTCCCCGCCTGTTCAGGAAATGCAGCAGCCCGCTTTGACACCCGTGCTTGCACGTTCAGGCTTTCAGAGCTGCAGCCAAACATCTGCACCGCCAGAAAAGGAGGAGAGTTGGGATTATCAATGCTGTCTGTACAAGCCAGGGCATTGTCTTTCTGCTGTACTCCTGAGCGTACCACGGGCACTCCTGTGTCTCACTGCGCACTGCTCATCAGTGGCTGCGTGGACTGCGGCACCAGTGAGGCCGCCTTTCAAATCCTGGGTCCAGTTTGGGCCCCTCACTCCAGGAAGGACATTGAGGGGCTGCAGCGTGTCCAGAGAAGGGCAACGGAGCTGGGGCAGGGTCTGGAGCACAAGTGCACTGAGGAGCGGCTGAGGGACCTGGGGGGGTTGAACCTGGAGCAAAGGAGGCTCCAGGGAGACCTTCTGGCTCTGACAGCTCCCTGACAGGAGGCTGCAGCAAGGGGGATGGTGTTGGTCTCTTCTCCCCAGGAACAAGCGACAGGATGAGAGGAACCGGCCTCCAGTTGTTCCAGGGGAGGTTGAGGTTGTCCCTGAGGAGCCGTTTCTGTCCTGTTGGGGTTGTGCAGGCGTGTCCCCGGCTGCCCAGGGCAGTGGTGGAGTCCCCACCCCTGGAGGGGTTTCCCAGCCATGTGGAGGCGCTGCTGCGGGACAGGG
>NW_010427464.1:37860-39854 GCF_000710305.1 Buceros rhinoceros silvestris | reverse complement strand
TGCTGAGGGACAGGGGCCAGTGGGGACCTGGCAGTGCTGGGGAACAGTTGGACTCGAGGATTTTTGAGGTCTCTTCCATCCCAAACAACTCTGTGATTCTGTGACTCCAGCCTTGCTGAAGCTGATCATCTTGTCTGTCTGTGGTGGGGCAGCAGGACATGATGCAAGCACCTCTTCTCCTCCTGTGCCAAAGAGGTGCCTGAGCTCTAACAGAGCAGCATGTTTTGGCTTCCCTGTCACCGTGGTTTGATGAAGTCCTCCTGCTCCTGCCAGGCTGTGGCCTGGCCCTGGCCGGAGCGGGCTGGTCATGTTGCCGGTTCCGCTGACAGCACGGCGGGTGCTGGAGCTGACACTGTGTTGGTGTTGCTCCAGCTATTCCTCGCGGCAGAGGAACAATCGTTTCCTGCCCTCATCTGTTTGCCTCCCAGCACAAAGATCACGGAACAGGACGGTGAGTCGAGCTGTCCAGTGCGAAACCGGCCATTGCTTTAAGCCTGCAGCATCGATTGATGGGTGGTTCCAGTCGTGGAGATCAAGTCACAAAAGCTTTAGAAAAAAAGGCAAAACCCCAGACAAACCCAATGAAGAGCCCTTGTCACTCTGGGTGGTTTGAGTTTCTGTCTGGCAGCTTCTTGTGCCCTGCTCCTGCGTTTGGGGCTGGTGCTGGTGGGTGGCCTGTCAGGAGAGCTCTCTGGATTTTTGTTCTTTCCTGCGTCTGCAGTGTTTAGCCAGAGGCCAGGAGGAGAGAGGCTGATTGCGACCCAGCTGAGTTTCCCGCAGAGGATTTGGGCAGCTGGGGGTGACTGAAGTCCCATCGACGTCTGTTCCTGCCCCTCCTGGAGTCTGGCTCACTCTCTTGGTTTGAAGGTTGTCCCGGATATGAAGAGCTTTGTGGACGAAGTGGGGAGAGGGAAGGGGGAGGAAAACCTCTCCTCTTACGCAGGACAGCGGTACTGCTGTGCTGGGAAACTGCCTTGGAGGAGGCCTTTGGGAAGAGGAAGGGTGTGCGTGCTCTGCTCTTTTGACTAGAGCATGAAGGTACGGGACTCTCAGCACGTCGCTTTTGCAGGAGGTGCCGTGCGGGTCAGCGTTCCACTTGGACTAAGCCCGAAGCCAGTCCAGTAGCCATGGTCCTTCATTTCTGAGTTCAGCTGCAGCTTCCAGCAGATCGGTTTCGCTTTGACAAGGGGCTGGGCTGTGCGATGTGGAAGCCTCTGGCCAGGGCGAGCGCTGGCTCTGCGTGGATAAACTTGTGGGAGGAGGCAGCTGCCTGTGGTGAGGGTCGTCTGAAGAAGCACATCTGTCCTTCCAGGAGCTGCCCAGTGCTGCATCCTTGCCCTGCGGTGTCTGCTGGCCATTTTCTAAGGGCGGTAGTTCTTTAAAGGACATGAAACACATTGTGTTGGCCTGACCCCCTTCCCCTGAACTGTCCCGCTCACTTTGTTGGCAGCTACCTGTGTGTGTGACCTGAGCACCCGTTGTCATTTTGATGTCCCTTTTTTTTCACAGAACCTTATAGTGAAGGTTCATTGGTGCCCCACTCTGGTTCTTCAAAACTGCTGGAGAGCTTGAAGGAGATAGCTTGGACACCGCAGCGGTGAGCGCTGCAGAGATGCTAGACTCTGTGTACACAGCTGAGCTCAACCCCCGGCCCCTGCTGGAAGAGGGATGATTTGCAGAAATCCTTCAGCAGATGGCCTGGATCTGGCTTTGGAAGCGGGGGAAGAACTGCCAGGTCGCTGCCGAGCGGTGCGTGGGCACGCGCCTGAGGGCGCCGTGCGGCTGCCGCCTGCCAACACCTCCTGGGGCGGCTCGGGAGGCATCTGCGTGGTGCGGACTCAGCTCTGCAGCTCTGCTGGGTCCGTAGTGTGGAGCGAGCTCCTGCGTCCCCGCGGCGAGGTGAGGTTGGGCTCTGCCCTCTTGCCGGGCTGCTGTGGCTGAGGTGAGCTGTGGCCAGTCTGCAGAGGCGTGGGGCCGGCTGGCGGGGGAGGGGC
>NW_010427464.1:37285-37706 GCF_000710305.1 Buceros rhinoceros silvestris | reverse complement strand
GAGCTGCCGTGCTGCCGGCACATGGGTGAGATGGCGGGAAGGCTGCGGCCGGATCCGGGTGGTCTTACGCTGGCACGGGTACCTGGGCCGGTGGCGGTGCAGAGTGAGGTGGTCTGGAGTTGGGTGCAGACAGGCGAGCCGTGGCAAAGGGCAGGTGCTGTGTGGAGACACCTCTGTGAGCTGGCAGAGTCGCTGGTAGCCTGAAAGAGCGTGGAAGGGGAGGGGTTGACCTGTCCGGTCAGGGGCTCTGATGAGCTCTGTCAGGACAGGGAGGTGCCCGTGTCAGCAGCTCCAGCAGGCTCCGACGGATCGTGGATTGGAGCCTAGACACCCTCGTCCCAGCACCTCTGGAGCAGAGCAGCGTGCGGGGTTCCTGCGCTGCCAAACGATCGTCAGCTGCCGCTGCAGCAGCTCGTCCTGT
>NW_010427464.1:32742-37142 GCF_000710305.1 Buceros rhinoceros silvestris | reverse complement strand
CGGGGTCCCTGCCCTCCCAACGGATCGCCAGCGGCCGCTGCAGCAGCTCGTCCTGTCTAACGCTGACCGATCCTGCCGGACACTCTCTGGCTAGGCAGCGCGGGTTGGTTGGTCGAGCAGGGCTAGGAATGCGCTTCAGCAGCGACAGTTTGAGTTCGGAAGCTGTCTGAGAACAGGTCCTCAGTGGTGCGGGATGAGTCGCTTCACTGATGGTGCTCAGCGTGTCAGCAAGTACATTCTGTGGGTACCTCTGGCATTGCCCTGCGCGTGCAGAGGAGCCAGGCAAGACATTGGGTGTCCGGAGAATGACTCTCCAAATCTGACTTGTGTCACCCTTTTCCTCTCGCTCCCATTTCCCTTTCTCATTACCTGTCTCCTCCTGCTCTGTTCAGGTGAGCAGGGCTGCACGTGTTGTCGTTTGCCTGTAGCCTCCTAAACACACTGTCTCCCTGCTGATTCGCACTGCTCTGGGTGAGCGAGGAGCTGCTGGGAGGGTTTACCACGGGCTCCCCGGCTGTCAGGGGATTGCATCCCTTTGACAGCTCTGCCACTTGTCACGGAGCACCGAAGAATTTCCCTGTTGGAGCTGCTAACTGCTTCTGGAGCACCGTGACCCATGCGGGGCCGCTGATTTGCACTTAGCAACCATTTTGCCATGATCTGAGCAGCTTTGGCGTAAGCAAACAGCTGAGATGGAGGAGGGAGACACACTTTGTGATGCAGGAGCAGAGCAGGTACGTTCCTGTATCCCCAGCCAAGGAACTGGCAGCAGCAGTGTCCTATGTTGCCCTTCCTGTGGCTGAGAGGCAAGACATGTTGATTAACATGACATATAACTGGAATTTCTTCTAGTCTGCTGGGAGCATGAGTCAAATTCTGCCTTCAGCAGTGGGAAGTCGTGAGATAAGCTCGGAAAGGTCTCTGCCTGCTGTTGTGAAGCGACTGGGAGGCTGGGATGTCCTTTTGTTATGCTGTCTACTTGCTCTTGCACAAAAAGCACCTGAAATACGGGCTTGGCTCTGGGGAGCCGCTGAGCTCGCAGCCTCTATGCAGCGGTTGCCTGCTCCTGTTCGATGCTACTCTGTCACCTTGCCTTAGGCAGAGCCCAGCTCCTAACTCCCGCAGCTGACATGAAAGGGTTTACATCTTCTCAGCCCCAGGGCCCTGTTCTGTTCACTCTCTTTTTGTGCCGGCACAAGCGTTGGAGCGTTCACAGCTACGCGCTGACCTGGGAACAGGCCTGGTCCGAACCGAGTCCCTGTAGTTGCTGGGGGAAGGAAGAGATCCCTCCTTTTTGGCAGCAGCCTGCAGTTATGCTGGACTGGTAACCACAGCCTCTGCTGGGAATGGGAATCCTGTGGCTTAAGAGAATTGCCCTTTCCAGGTGCTAAAAATCCCTAGTCCGATTTCCTGCATGAAAACCTTTGCACCTTCTCTGCCAACCCGCTGTCAAGACTGTGCTGAGCCCATACCAGAGCCTTTTTGTGCAGGACAAACTGCGTGGTCCTCCCCTGCCGCAGCCCGGGTCTTGCCTGGTATCAGCATCGTGTCTCTAAAACCCCCTGTGCTCACATGGCATAGTCCTTGCTGCCAGAGGAGCAGGGATGCTCTTCAGGCCTCCTGGAGATGGCCCAATGTTGTGCCACATGCACGTGGTACCGGAGGGAGTGGAAACCCAGGGGAAGACCCGCAGGGCTTTGATTTGCTCTGGCGCGGTCCCCCAGTGTCCACAGACAAGCGCATGCTTTGGAGCGCGCTGGGTGAGCACGTGTTCTTGGAGATGCAGGACCGACTGCCTGCCCTCTTGCTCTCTGTCCCTTCCATGCTGGGAGGTGGCAGAGCCCAGCAGACACCAGTCGTGTGAGCACGGCTGTCCCAGGTCAGGGGCGGCAGAGGTGAGGGGTCTGGTCACCCTGGGCTGGAGAGGCAGGAGGCTCCTCTCTGAGCATGCCAGAACCTTGCTGGGATGGTGCATCTCTCTTCTGCTGTTCTTTTCCTTCTCCCTGCCGCAGCCGGTCCCTTCCCTTTCCTGGGTCTCAGAGCTTTGTTCCTGTTTCGTCATGGAAGTGCCCAGAGCAGCACTGCCTGTCCCTCTTGCTGGGTGGGTTGAGGGAGCTGGCTGGGATTGCCTGACACGGTTGAGCTCACTCCGCAGCTCCCACATGCTGTCTGTCCGCGCTGCCACATTGTTCCTGGCTGTCTTTGGGGGTGTGGAGGAGACAGGTCACCTCAGGAGTGGCATGTGGCAGGGTGCTGGGTGACTTGGGGCTGCCCGCAAGGGCCCAGGCTCACGGTCCCAAGTCATCCTGAGGTGTGCGGTGTGCTCCGGGCCACCAAGATAGGAAGGGACAAGCCAGCTGCCCCTGTGGAGCGGGGATCCCGCGATCGTAGCATCGAGGGCTGGGTGAACGAGCAAGGTGTTCTGCACATCGACCCGGCGGCTGCGCTGGGTGCCGGCTGCAGCGCTCCCGTCATGCTCCTCCAAAAGCGAAAGCCCTGTCGAGGCAAGTCCTTTCCGCTCTCGCACAGCTATTGTGGAAGGGCCTGGGTTTGCTGCGCCCTTCTCTCCCTTTGCCCTCGGGGCACACTGGGCTTGTTTGAATTAATGTAATTAGCACATGCCTTATTAGCTCACTAAGGCACAAAGAACTCATGTATATTTGTAGCCAGGTTAAGCAGCCCTTATTAATTTAATAACCGTGTCCTCCTCAGCACATGGCAACAGTTAATCGCTGGTGGTGACTCAGGACCAGGCAGGACGGAGGGAGTCTGGGCCCGGTGGGTATGTGTGCGGTTCTCTTTCATTGTGTTGTGTTTTCGTTAATGAGCAGAGCTGTGAAGGGAATTAGCAGCAAGCGCAGGGCGTTTTTAGCGCAGGTTTGCTCGCCAGCCAGCCCTGGATCTGTGCTGCGCTCTGCACTCTGTCAAAAAGGATCTGCAGAATGAATGAGCGTGACAGGCTGAGCTTAGCGTGGTCCCGTGGGATGCTGCTGGGCTGCTTGTCCCTAGGCTTTCTATTTCGTCGTGTTTTATTTTTCAGAAGATGCAGGTCATGGGGGCGAGTGCCAGTTTGTACTCCAGCACCCTGGAATGATGCAGCCCACGAGTCCAGGGCAGTGACTTGTGTGTCTGTCCCTGTAGTCCTGCATGGGGAACAGTAAGGTCCTGCACTGCTGCTGGGAGCCAGCAGAGTGCCCAGGTGGCCACCAGCACTGATGTGGGCAGCAGGACCAGGGCAGGGATGGTGCCCCTGTACTGGGGCACTGCTGAGGCTACATCTCAAATCCTGGGTCCAGTTTGGGCCCCTCACTCCAGGAAGGACATTGTCCTTCTCTGGACACGCTCCAGCCCTTCCATGAAGCTGGTGCAGGGTGTGGAGCACAAGTGCACTGAGGAGCGGCTGAGGGACCTGGGTGTACAAAACGAGCGAAAGCCTCGCCAGAGAGACTCAGGTCAGACCCCACAATGAAACACTTGGTTTTGTTATGTTCTTGCAGGAGCGGGTGTCTAGCTGGTAGGCACGGTTTGCCAGAGCAACGCATGAAGTTTTATACCCTATTCCCGGCCGAAAGATCCCTCCCTTGTTTCCCCACTGGCTGGGTACTCCAAGATTTACAGACTTACCCGACACGCCTACTACATGTTACAGGTAACATTAGATCATGCAACTTCATGCGTCGCATGTCTCATTATTACGAGTTTATGCCTCCCCTGGGAGGAGAATGTAATATTCAACAGCCTATTAAGCAAGCGCAGTGCTGCTCCCAAAGGCCCATCCATCCTAGTCAACCCCAGTTTGACAGATTTGATGTTTTATGACCCGTTATCTGGCTCTCGTCGCATGTCTAATTATTACGAGTTTATGCCTCCCCTGGGAGGAGAATGTAATATTCAACAGCCTATTAAGCAAGCGCAGTGCTGCTCCCAAAGGCCCATCCATCCTAGTCAACCCCAGTTTGACAGATTTGATGTTTTATGACCCGTTATCTGGCTCTTCCTCTCTTTTAATTGCTCTCTGGTTTCTTTCTCATCTTGCAATACTGCCTCCTGTTTACTTTATCAGTTTCTTATCATACAAGAACAACACTCCTTTGTTTCTTTCTCACATGGGGGGGTTGAGCCTGGAGCAAAGGAGGCTCCGGGGAGACCTTCTGGCTCTGACAACTCCCTGACAGGAGGCTGCAGCGAGGTGGGGGTTGGTCTCTTTTCCCCAGGAGCAAGCAACAGGACAAGAGGAACCAGCCTCAGGTTGTTGCAGGGGAGGTTGAGGTTGTCCCTGAGGAGCCATTTCTGTCCCATTGGGGTTGTGCAGGCGTGTCCCCGGCTGCCCAGGGCAGTGGTGGAGTCCCCACCCCTGGAGGGGTTTCCCAGCCATGTGGAGGCGCTGCTGCGGGACAGGG
>NW_010427464.1:20330-32667 GCF_000710305.1 Buceros rhinoceros silvestris | reverse complement strand
CCCATCCCTGGAGGGGTTTCCCAGCCGTGTGGAGGTGCTGCTGAGGGACAGGGGCCAGTGGGGCCCTGGCAGTGCTGGGGAACAGTTGGACTTGATCAACCAAAATGATTCTACAATTCTAAAACTAACAAGTTAAACATTTTGGGGGCTTTTTTCAGCCAAGATCACTGTGCATGCAAAGGAGGCTTCCTGTGTTTCTCTTCTTCCTCTTCCTGCAGTAATCGCAGGTCACGCTCTGCGGTGAGCATGAGCTGGCGGGAGGAGCAGGAGGAGTGGTGCTGGGAAGCAGCTGCTGTGCTTGCACAGTCTGGTCGGGGTTTCTGTGAGCAGCGGTTGGGGTGGATGCAGTATCCTGCCTGCTTCCCCTCCCTCTTATTGATTTGCTCCATTGCTGTTTCTCCCTCTTGCTGCATAAGCTCGGGCTGTCAAGCCGGAACTGCTCCTGGTCATCAGGAGCTTGTGCAGGAGCACTGTGGAGAAGGTGAGGCTGTTGCAGACAGACAGACAGGAAAACCCCATGGAATTGGAGATGCTGAAGTGTGTATGGGTTGTAATAATGTGCCCTGTCACTGCAGCGGGCAGTTCCCCTCTCTCTTTTCTCTGTTCGCTGGCTTGGATGAGTTTGGAAAAGGAAGGAGCAGCCCTGATGTGGTGGCGTTTAACCCAGTGGCTTCGCTGGTCTTCCCTGGCTCTGCACTGTGGGAGCAGCCACGAGGCAGAGCTGGCTCAGCAGGCCCCTTGCTGGCTGCTGGGCTGGGAGGGATGGAGCTTCCTTCATAGCTCTGGGGTAGCTGAAGTCGGGGCTATTCCTGGCATGTGTCTCTTTCAATGTCAAGCAACTCAGTGTAGGGGAAACAAATCTGGGTTTGTGGGTTTTCTTCTCGAAAGAAGCAGAGTTTGTATTTTATCCCCCTTTCAAGGTGAAAAAGCCTTTTCTAGGGCTGCATGCAGGTTCCGAGGAAAACTGTATCATCTTGTGACAGAGGTCGTGTCACCCATCACAGTTGATCCCTGCTGCTGCCAATCTCTCCAACATGTGGGCCATCATCAGGCTCCTGGAGGCCAGGAACTGCATCATGTTGTCACGGAGCACCCACAAACCAGACAGCAGCAGCTATCCAAAAACTGTGGGTTTATTGCCACCAAATGTGCCCAGCACTGCGACCGACCACAGTTAATGACAGGGCTGGATGGCAGTTGGGAACAGATCACTGCAGCAGAGTGTGCACAGCCCCGCTCACACAGAGGAGAATCTCCTGCTCAAGGGTACCAAAAGGGCCACTCACCCAGGGGGGGCGAGGGCTCACTCCATCCTGGGAGATACACTTGGAGAGCATCCTGATCTGAGGGGAGTCCCGGGAAGTGTCCTCGACCGGCGTCCCAGTCCGAGGGGAGAGTCCCCAACTGCATCACCTGCTGCCCACAGGGGACCAGCTCCAGCTGGGTTCTCCGGCAGGGCTCCTTTACGCCCTGCTCGGGTGTGGGCTGTGGTCATTTCAGTTAGTGAGCACAGGCAGGAGACAGTGAACGGTCCGGAACTGCAAGGCACGAGTTTTGTGTGAGCAGTCAGGTGTCTGCACTGCCACACAGTCCATCCCGTGCACCCCGTGCCAGCCCCGAGGCAGCACCGGCAGATCTCAGGAGGCATCCGCGGTGGGCACAGTGCTGACCTGTGCTGTCCGTCCTTCCCTCTGTGGCAAGCAGCACCATCACAGGAGGACGGTGAAGGACCACACAGGAAGTCAGGGCCTCTGACAGGACCGCCTCTGTGGGTGTTTGGGTGCTGCTCTGATGAGGTCCTGCTCCAATTTGGCCCGCAAAGATGCTTATTCCTCCCAGCAGGGCCACTGGCCACCCTTTCTTTCAGAGGAGATGGGTCTGTGGAGAGCCAGCACCCTGGTTTTGTTGCCGGTGGAGAATGAATGGTCCCTTTCAGGCCCCAGCTCAGCGCTCTGCCTCGTTGCTACCGAGTGAGCTGGAATCCAGCCGTTGCTTCCCCCTGGGCGTCTTGGTTGGTTCGTTTTAATCACTGCTTTGTACACAGCGAGTGTTTTAACTTGGGAGGGGGGAACCTTTTTTCGTCTCTGCCGGTCTGTCGGCAGAGCACGCGGGTGAGGGATTTGCAGCAGTGAGTTCCTCAGTGGCAAGTCCTTCCAGATCGGAGGCTGGTCTGTCTGTCACCATCGAGTAGCGCTGCCTTTTCTGGCCTGCTGCAGATGATGGAAGAGGAAATGCTGGAGGTCCATTCTTTTTGTTTTCCCAGCTCTGTCTCCCATCTGCCAGACTGCAGCTCCTCAGCGAAGCTTCTCCTCGTTCTCCAGCTGATGCTGTGATTTCATTAAAACTGATGCAGAGAACCGCTCCAGGGGAAGGTGGGTTTAAAATAGGTATAATTACACCAGTTTGACGGGCGACTACATGACTTCTCAAGTGGCACTTGGAAAGGGACAGCACCCACTTATGTCATCCAGAGGTGTCCAGGCTGCACACTGGCTTGTACCCCAGCATGAGCGTGCTTTGCTGTCAGTCAGCTGCTGCTTCTGCTGCGGGCCCTTCAGCTGCAAAATAACGCAGGCCGTTAGGAGCTTAATTTAAATAGTCATTTTCTCCAGAAGTTGCCATATAGATGTAGTTTGTTGTGTTTGTTTGCAGATTGGTTGTTCTGAGGCCAGTTTTCACAGATCCCTTTGAACTGGTGCAGGACTTGGAGGTCTCCACACATCAAAGGCTGGATGGAGCACACCGCTATTTTCAAGCAAAATGCTGGGCCTGAATTTCTGCTGTGGCTGTGCTCTGGTCTTGTGTCACCACTGCATGGGAGATTCAACGAGATGCGTAGAAAGAGGATTTGGCCCTATGGCTCCTGAGCCTCTCGGTCCTGTTTCTGTAGAAGCCACGGGGAGTTTGCCTTTGAGCGTGTGCCAAGAGCACGTTTGGACCCCTGGTGTCTCTCCTGCGAGGGAAGGTCCTGCAGCCGCTGCCTTGTGAGAGCGATGCACTCCTATGGGGCAGGGAAGTGTCCCCAGGGAAGTGACTGCAGGCTCCTTTTCCTTCAGCTTGGCAGCTCTGGAGACTTGCCGTGTGAGCCCTGTGTGAGTCACTTCTCCTTCCAGTGGCTGTCGTCACTCATCCTGTCTCGCAGTTCAGCTGCAGAACCTCCAGGACTGGGACTGTCCTTGACTGAAGGTCTGTGCAGCCCCTAAAATAACACATCCCAGGGGCCTCTTGGTGTGCCGCGGTGCTGACACTCAAGCCCAGCTTCAAGATGAGCATCCGCTTTCCAGCTCTCGATCCGGGGCAGTTTCCCAAGACTTGCAAAGTTGAAGGGTGTATCTGGCCTTCAGCGTCTTGTTGCAGATCAGCACAGACCTGCTCCTCGAGCCTTCCTGTCTGACTCGAATGCAGATGGCCCAGCGTGGAGCAGTTGGCTGTTTCTCTGTGGCCTGAGGGAGATGTTCTGAGGTGTTCTATGAGGCCTCACAGCGCGGAGAAGTTAAGGCTCCCCAGCCCGAGCCCAGCTTGGGAGGAGGGTGGAGGCTGGGTCCAGGGGCAAAGCTTGCCTGCCACGGTGCCAGCCTGGCTGTTCACACTGCTCTGGTGTTTTTGGCTGTAGGTCGGAGGGTGCTGGGGACACCAATCCCCAGCAGCCAGCGGGAGGGAAGCCGCACACGGCAGAAGTGAGTCGTGGAGGATGGAAGGGGCCGCAGGAGCTCTTGTGGGTGACTGTCGAGAAGGAGGAGCGAGCACCCTGCGTGCTGGGGCTCAGCATCCTGCTGTCTCACCAGCCCGGCAGGCGCAGTGCCACCGAGCCTGTCCCCGGGGCTGTGAGCAGCCAATGGTGCAGGCAAGCAGTGCGGCACCTCCCCACCGGGACTTTGACCTTTTTTCACCTGAGATGGGGGGGCACCTGCCCGGGGCTTGGCGCTCTCAGAGCCCAGTGTCACACGGACGGTCGCCGTGGAGCGCGAGGCAGGTGAGTCGTCAGCTCTGGCCCCGGGACGAAGGGGCCACGCTGTCCTGCTGCGTGGCCAGGGAGGTGACAACGTGTGATGGTGGGGAAGTGGCCACCACCATGTCCCAGAGCTGTTTAGTTTTATTGCCCTGCCTGGTGCCGCAGGGAAATTCATGGCAGTCAGTCCCTGCTTTTGAGAGCCCAAGGGCAAGCGAGCAGCAGAGATGAAACTGCCACCAATTCCCTCCATCCCTTTGTCCTGAGACATCCTGAGCAGGCAAGGGCCATGCCGACAGCTTCTCCCCAGGTGAGGTGTCCTGGTGCCGACTCCCCTGTGCGCTTTGTGCCCGGAGGAAGCAGCTTCTCTCAGGAAATAGGTGCAGGTGTTTGCTCTCCGTGGAGCTCGTTGTTCGCGCTGTGAAGGAGGGAGGTGTGCTGGTCCCAGAGGGTATCTCCTCTCCCAGCAGGTACCAGTTGCTGACTGCTTCCCCCACTTCTCAGCCTGTGAGGGGTCGCTGGGCCATGTCCTCTCAACACCTTGTGTGCTGGCCTGGCTTTGCTTCCTCCACTCACTCTCTGAGCCGGGCAGCTTGAAGTCGGCTTCTCTGGTGGGGGCACCGGTTTGTCTGTTCTCAAGACAAATGGAAATAGCGGAAGGGAGCCCTGTCTTCCCCTTCTGCTGTTTGTTTTCGAGTCAAGGTTGTGTTTGAATGTTTGTTTTCAGTGACAGCTCCAGCATGTGCTGGCCCCCAGTTCTGTCTCATCCCTGCCTGGCCGCTCTGCAAATGTTTGTGCTGGCACGACAGCCAGGATGGGACACGTGTTTGGGTGTAGGGAGAGGATGGGGCTGCTTCCTGTGGCCGCTGACACTGGCCGAAGGGCTTTGTCAAAACAGCAGCCTGCGTGCACTTGGATAAAGCGGCATGTCCGATGGTCTGCGCCTGAGAGGCTGCTGGGAGAGGACAGCCTGGAACTGGGAGGGCTGGCGGAGGGCAGAAGTGAAGAGCCAGCCTCTGTGGGCTGCTGGCAGGACTGGGGGAGGTGGTGGACTGGGAGCCTGCAGCTGACATGGAAGATGTCAGCAGTGGCTCCAGCAACCTGGCAGAGGGAGAGCAGGATGAGAAGGAGGGTGCTGAGCTGTGGGGGCTTCCAGGGTCAAACTGCGGGCAGAGCTGTGGCATCTGGAGGGGGGAGAATGGGAACGCGTGTCCCTGGGGCAGTGTGGTGGCAATAAATGCGATGATGGTGTATTAGCAAACCTGGCGGGGTTTGGGTTGCCGCACCCCTGACCTGGCTGCTCTGTCACTCTCTGGGGCTGGGTTTGGGGGACTGGGAAAAGGGAGAAGCTGGGCTGAGGAGGCTCCGGGGCTGTCTACGCGCAGCAGTGTGAGCTTCTCCACCCAGCACCGAGGCAATTCCCCATGCCGTGGTGTGCACGTCGCTCCAAAACTAATTTGCTTGATCATTTTAATAAGCGTAGAAGAGCTGTCCCGGTGTGCAAGTAATGGGCCCTCAATCCCAGCTGCACGAACACACTCTGAGAAGGAATTAACAGGATTCGTCGCCCGTGCAGCTCTCGCTCTTTTAATTATGGGTTGTTCAATTTAGGACCCCCCTTCTGTGAGGCTGTTCAGCCTCGCTGGCTTTGAGGTGGGTCTCTGCCATCTCTCGTTTCCCGCTACCAGTTTCCTCCCAGCTCCTCTGCTTCTCCCACCATGCAGGTTCCCAGTTCCAGCAGTGCCATTGTCTGCCTGGCCGTGAAGTTTAACCTTCAGGCATCAGCACCTTTTTGGTGCTGCTGGTTTGTCTGGTATTGGTGGGAGGTTTTCTGGGGAGGTTCAAGCCCTGCTCCCGTGGGAAGCTGTTTTCCTGCCCTGGCAGGGACTGGGGTCCAGCTCCTCCCAGGAACAACCTGGCCAGAGCGCTGGAGGCTTCATCACTCATCATTTTCTACAGGACTCAGGGGGTTCTGTAGGTTACAGCGAGGTTCTCCAATAAAGTGCGCAGCGACTTTGGGTTTGTTGTGCAAATGGTCCTTTGCTGGAGCTCTCTTTAAACAAACAGAGCTCAAATAAACTTTCCACTTCAGTGCATTAAAATCCCTTAATGCAGTAAAATCCCCTGGCCGCAGCCATCGCGGCCTCCGCTGTGCCAGCTGCTGTATAAACCCTGACCAGGCGCTGGTGGCTGCTGTAAAATGATCACGTCGTTCGCTTCCCCTCGCTCGGAGTAGCTTTTGTTAGGGGAGATGATACTGGTCCTGGCATTTGCTGGCCGTACAGCCGGCACCGAGGAAACCCGTGACGTTGCCAGGTTTTAAACCCAGGAAGGGTGTTGTTGCCCCTTCCTGCTGCGCAGCTGCGGCTGGTGGGAAGCAGCAGCAGTTTTCTGGCTGGGTCAGGCAGCTCAGGAGGGCTCTGCAGTTACTGGGTGGGTGGAGAGCTGGAGCCCAAAGAACAGAAGGGAAGAGAGAGCTAAACCTGGCTGTCCCAAGCTCCTCTCGGTGTGGCAGCATCTTCTGCCTCCCCCATCACCCTGCTGCCAGCAGGTAAGAAACAGCCCTGTGATATATTCACGTGTCCCTCTTGATCTCTGACCCTTTTGGCAGAATATCGGCAGCTTTGCTGTCCTAGCGATGGGTGTCCTGCATGCCTGCGGAACGGCAGCCGGAGCAGCAAGGGGGGAGTTTGCCAGGGCTTAGAGGCGGGTGCCAGGACCACCCCTCGTGTTTTGTCAGAGCTGCTGCCTCGGTAAACACTGTATAGACGTTACCACGTGAGTTTTCGTGGTTCAGGTCTTCTTTATGCCGGGGTTACAGGCTGTCAGCAACCAGTCTTCCTGCAGTTTTGTATTTTGGTCTTATTCTGGTCAAGTTGATGGAGAATTAGATTGACCTGAAAGAAACTGCTCCTGTGGGAGCACACGCAGCAAGAGGCGTGAGCTGTTTTCACTCGGAAAGTGCAGACTTCGCCGATCTGGAGATTTTTAAGGTTTGCGTCCTGAAAAGGCTCCAGAAAAGGCAGTTCCCATCTCACACCATCCAAGCGTGGGGCTGGGCCAAGGCCTTCACGCTGCCCTGTCCTCAGCACTGGGTGTACTGGGACAGGAGCAGGTCAGTGCTGAACGGTGTCACCTCAGCCTCTTGCCTTCCCATCCCTGTTTGCGCCATCACCAGCTTGTTACACTTTCAGGGACGTTTTATTCTCAGGAACACCCCAGGCCCTCAGCTTGTATCTCCGGAGCAGAAGCATCAGCCTGAAAGGCACCTCGTGGGACGGGAGATTCTGTGAGGCTTAAGAAATCTGCAATTCAGAGGCAAAGGGCAAAGATCCTCCTCCACTTCTGGCTCGCTTCTCTGCTCTGGAGGAGAGTGGCTGAGTGCTGCCGAGGTGCCTGGTGAAAGCATGGGGCACCCGGTCTCCAGGCTGGAGGGGAGGACACGAGGACGCCTCCAGAAAGCTGGAAGTCGTGGCTGCTTCTGAAATTTTCTCTGGTCTCTGGATTTCTTTGCATGGCAATTTCTGCCAGCACGGGTTAAACAGGAGCAATTAGGAACCTTAGACTTGGAGCTTCAGCGGGGTGTCCCAAGGGCAAAGTCAAAGGTTGGGGATGGAGAGGCATGACTTAATGACAGTGTTGGCACAAGACTGGCACGGGCCATCGGTTCGGGTTGGGAGCAGAGGAGAGATTGTACCCCCTGGAGGAGCAGGTTCGTGAAGAGTTCCTTTAGAAACAGCGCATACGTGTTGGACGGAAGGGCTGAGCGGGTGTCGCGATGGCCAGTGGTTGTCCTGGGATGGCCGAGTGAGCCTGTAGAGGGTTTAGAGGTCTACGTGGTGCTGTGCAAAACGCTGCCTGGGGTCGGAGAGAGCCGCGGCAGGTCCTGCTGTCCTGGCTGCTGGGCAGAGCTCCTGCACTGCCTGGCTGCTGCCCTGCCACACGTGCTGCTGCAGCCCAACGACTTCAGCGGTGCTGGAACCTTCATACACACACACACACACACACACACACAGTGTCTCACCTTTGTCTCCTTGGTGTCTTTCTCTCCTTTCCCAGGAAGAAACCGAAGTAAAAAAGAAGTGACCGAAAAAGAAATTAAGGAGTGATTTGAAGGAACAGATTCATTTCTTAACAAGATCCAGGCTGAATTAAATGGCTGATAAACAGATCAGGTAACTTCTTAAAAGTTTATGAGTTGTTGATTGTACTTTAGATTTTTCTTTTAAAGTCTTTCAAGCTTGATCCCCTTTGTGATACAGGAGGTTGGAGGAAATCGCCTGATCATCTCTTCTGACTTTAGACAGATCTGATTCCTTCTCTGCTCTTTTCTTACAGCTTTTTTTCAATCTTCTTTTCTGTCTTTGCCATGTTGTCACATCTCTGCTTTCTCCAGTTCTTTTTTTGTCACTGCCTTTTTCTTCCTGACCTCTGCTTTTTGACTTGCACGGGACTGTTCCTTTGTGCCTCCTCTTTCAAAGGTCAGCTTGCCCTGCTGACTTCAGCTTGCTGGCGTTGAGGGAGCACAGCCAGCTCCTTGACCAGCCGAGAAGAGAGGCAGCCTTGTGGCCTTCTAAACCCAGTCACTGCTTGAGCGATTGCAGGAACCCAAAGCACCAACAATAATTAGTGATGCTTCAGTGCACAGCAGGAGCTTCAGAGTGTTGGTCCCGAACATTCGATTCTACCTGAAAATGAACTGGGATACGTTTTCTGGAAAGGTACAGTGGTACCTTCAGCTTCCCAAGCGCTGCGTCGGATGGATCTGCACAGTCCTGCTTGGGGGTTTAACGTTCTGCTGCTTGTGAAGTTGCCCAGGATAAATGACTCGTACATGCTGTGGGGTTCCCGTGGGTTTTTCTTGGTCCTCTTCTAACATTGTCTTTTCCAGCTCAGGACAGGAGAGGTCAGTGGGTGAATGAAACCTGGTGACAGAGGGCCAGGACTTGGCAAAGCCAAGAGGGCTGCCCCCTCTTAGCGTTTGCTGTGATTCGGGTATCTTCCTGCCTGCTGCAGGTGAAAACAGTTCTGGGCTGTGCTGATAACCAGACGGCGCTGTGCAGTGTGTGCGTGCCTAGATTTGCCCGTCATCGGTTGCCCAATTTGGAGAGCACTTGGCACTCTTCCCTTACGCCCCTGAAGGGTGTGCTGAGATTTGCCTCTGCAGAGCATGATGGGTGCATGTCCCCGACAGACTCAGGAGAGCCAAAGCACCAGACGTCCGTGGCCATTTGAAGCTTGAGATTTGGAAAGAAGGGGAGACACATCTTCCCAGATCTCCCCCAGCTCCTTCATTGTCCTCTTAGCAGTGCGAACAGGAGCTTGCTGGCTGCAGGGACCAGTTTAAAGCCCTGAGGAGGAGCGCTGGGAGAACTGGGAACCCCTCTTCCCTTGCAGCATGTGTCTGTCATCCCTTAGCAAAATCAGACTGATACCAAAGGACTAAAATCCACATCGGCAGCTTGCTGCAGGGTGAGATCAAGGGCATTGCGTTTCTGCAGCGCTGCCCACAGAACGCAGCATCTTGCCAGGTGCTGCCGCATGGTCCCTTTGTCCCAGTCTGCCTCCACAGCGCACTCGGGTGGACCCGGCTGGGTGGGTTCAGGTGCGATGGGGATGTTGAGCAAGGATTTCACACCCACAAACAGAGCGAGAGGCTCTCAGCAGCCCACAGTGCTCAAATTTTTGGCTTGCCCAGGCACATCAGACTATTCCCTTTGTTGCTGGGGTCTGTGCTGAGACTGGGGAATCTTTTGCAAGCCGTTTGCCACGTGTCTGTGTCTCAATCCCACCCAACACAAACCCTGTGATGATTTCCCTGTTGGAACAGGTTGAGAGAGGCAAGTGTCTGCCTGCCCCCGGTGTTTCAGGGGCACTTTGGAAGCAATGACAGTGCTGAGGCTGGAAAGGGGCCCTGGTTGTGCCTTGCAGTCTGTGACCTCCCAGCAGTGACTTTGGAGCTGGGTATGAGGCAGCTGATGAGGTTCTGTCTGGAAACACCCCCCTTCCCAGTGGTGCCTCCATCTCCACACGCTTTCATCTGGTCTCTAACCTGCTCTTTCCATGTGACTGTGGATTAAATAAGGAGAGAGCCATGATGTGAAGCTTCCTGTTTGAAATTTTCCTGTGTCCTGAGAGCAAGTTGAGCGTAGGAGTTTGCAGGCAAATCTGTTCCCTTCTCAGACTGTGGTGCGAAGATCCCCGAGGCAAACAGAGTCTCGAGCTGATGAGATCTCGCAGCCTGGCCCTGCGCTGAGCTCACAGGCTGACTGGGGCCTGTCTCCTAACATGCTGGGCTTGATTTAATCTTGTTCGGCACCGTTGTGTTGGGGAATGTGAGCTGAGCTCAGGTCTGTCTGCCCATCCTCGGCTTCTCTTCCTCCTGCTGTGCCAGCTCTGGGGCTGCACGTGTGTGTTGTGTCTGTGCGGGTGTTGACAGGGAAGGAGAGTGGAGGCTGAAAGGAGTTTCCTGGCGCGTCAAGGTCATGCTGAGCACTTGTGGGCCAAGACTCCACCTCTCTCTTGTCTGCTTCAAGTTCAAACCCTGCGTCTCCATATCCTGCCTCTCCCTCGAGCCTGCAGCTGGGAGGCAGCTCTTTTGGCAGGGACGGCCCCCACTCGTCCCTTGATGGGGAGAGCTCTGCAGTGCCTCTGGGCAAGGACGTCTTTGCAGAGCTTCACCCCGCTGCACCACAGCCAGCCTCGCCGCTGCCACTTCCAGCGGGTGACACAGTCTGCCCCGTCCAGAGCATCACGTCGTGGTTGTGACAAGCAGCGAGGCTGTGCCCCCTGGGGGGACTCAGCCTCGCTGGCTCACCCAGCTGCAATCCAGGGCTGCTGCCAGCTGGGCTTTGGTGTCCCACACACCCTGTGTTTGGGGAGCTGTATCCTGTGCTTTGTGGGAGGGAGACGACCCTGCCCGTGGTTTATCGAGCACGTAAGTGCTGCCCACTTTTCCTAGTGCAGTCTGCTGGGAAGCCGTGTTTAGCTGATGTGGCTTTCGCTCAGAGCCACTTGCAGGAATTTCTTGTGGGATCCCAAATGCGAGCAGAAAAAGCTCCTTGTTTTGGAAGCAAGTGCAGCCAGCCAGGCTTTGATTTCACTGAGAGGTGTGAGCTCACATCTCTGCATCTGTGGCCGTGCAGGCTGCCAGTCCGGTGGCTTCACCGAGCTGAAGGTTTGTGTGTGTTCCCCTCACACAGGGTGGTGGATCTGGAAGCAGTTTCCTGGCGCTGCAGCCGCCTGCTCCTCAGCTGACAGCTGGGTGCTTCTGCTGGGCTCCTTCCCACAGGGTGGCAGTGGCTGGCGTGTCACCAGCTTCTTGTTGGACACATATCCCATAGCGGTGCTGAAAAGCATTTGCCAACATTTGCTGGCTTAAATGCGATCAGGCCCTTCTCCACGTGGAACACAGTCCAGCACGCGGTGTCTTCTCCTCTAGGGACAGCAGGAGCCCTTGGCTCCTGGGAACAGGGTTCCTCCTTGCCCTTAGCGGTGTGTGGCTTCGCTGTTTGGCTCCGCTCCACTCATCAGCCGTTTGTCCTGTTGCTCTGTGCTGCTGGGCACGACAACAGCTCTTTCACCCAGCGATGCATTAACTGATCATGCAAAAGAGCTCCGTTCTTTCCTCTTTCCTTCCCCTGATGTTATCACAGTGCTTAGACATCTGTTTCTGACGTCTCATCCCCCTTCCAGTTTACCTGCCAAGCTGATCAACGGAGGGATCGCTGGGCTGATCGGGGTTACCTGTGTGTTTCCCATTGACCTGGCCAAAACTCGCCTGCAGAACCAGCAGAATGGCCAGCGGATGTACACCAGCATGTGAGTACCGCCCGCAAGGGCAGCAGCCCCAGGGCTTTCGGTGGTGGGTCCAGGCGAGTTCAGCATTTTCCAGGAACTGGGCTGTCCCCAGGGAAATCAGGGGACAATCTTGAACCAAGTTGTTCAGGCACGTCGTTTTGTATCACTCGCTTGGGAGCAGTGCATTTGCTGCTGTCAGGGCTCGGGACCAGAACACGAGGAGCCCTGTTGAGGTCTCTGCTGGCCACAGTCAGGTGCACGAGGGAATTTCTGCCTCTCTGCCATTTCCGTGACTCCTGTATTAGAGGTCCTTCCTTTGCTGTGTCAGTTTAGATCCCGTTTGTGGCGTAGGGCGCTGCATGCAGACCATGGGAAGCATCACAGGGTGACACACACTGCCCTTACTCCAGAAATCCTAAGTCCAAAAAAAAATCGAGTGCTCCAGGTGGTGGGAAAAGAAGGTGTGAATAGGACAAGAGCAACTGGCCTCCAGTTGTTCCAGGGGAGGTTGAGGTTGCCCCTGAGGAACAGTTTCTTGCCTGTTGGGGTTGTGCCGGCGTGTCCCAGGCTGCCCAGGGCAGTGGTGGA
>NW_010427464.1:19190-20085 GCF_000710305.1 Buceros rhinoceros silvestris | reverse complement strand
GTTTCCCAGCCGTGTGGAGGTGGTGCTGAGGGACAGGGGGCAGTGGGGACCTGGCAGTGCTGGGGGAATGGTTGGACCCAATGAGCTTAAAGGTATTTTCCAACCTAAAAATTCTTTTGACTGTATTCTCTGACTGTGAATCTGTCCATCACAGCAGATTCGCTGGGATCTGTGTGGGATCCTTAGGGCTGTGGGAGTGTGCACCTCACTCAGCACAAGATGCTTTATCCTGGGAACCAGAGCCAGGCCTTGGGTTTGGTGTCGTTGAGGGCGGCGAAGGGACTGGGACTGATAACACGTGTCCTTAACCTCCAGCAGCCGAATGCAGATCTGCCCTGTAGCCAGGCGCTGCGGAGGGGATGAGACAGCACTAAGGCATAAGTAGGATTTACCCTGCAGGGAGAGCGAGCTTGGGCTGGGGGGAAAAGTGAAAGGGTCTTTTGGGGGGCGAGGGGCCAGCAGGGACAAAGGAGGAGTGGGAATAACACACCCTGTAGACAACATCAGGCCATCCTTTGTCCTGGCTGAGCAAGGGAACAGCACCAAGAGGAGGCTGTTGCATCCATGGAGCACGTTCACTAGGGATCTTGGAGGGCTTGTCTGAGCTCCCACTTACAGGGGCTTACTTTTCAGGAACTACTGTTTGCCCACCCTCACCAGATCGCAAGGGTGTCTGCTGAACACCCAGGAAGGCAGTGAGTGCAGTTACAATTTTGGCTGTTTTGCTCTGAGACAGGATGCTTTGGCATCAGGCTGCCTTCCCCTGGAAAGAGCCAAAGACACCTTGGAGCAGCTCTCAGGGCTGGCGAGAGCTGAGCTTTCAGGCTGCCATGGCGAGAACCTGTCCTTTCCCAAAGCCCCCAAAGTGACCTGCAGCCAGCAACTGAGCTGCACG
>NW_010427464.1:18489-19107 GCF_000710305.1 Buceros rhinoceros silvestris | reverse complement strand
GAGACCCGGTCCTTTCCCAAACCCCCCAAAGTGACCGGCAGCCAGCACCTGGGCTGCACGCAGCCGCGGTCCAGAGAGGGAAACGCAGCCGGGAGACCCGCACTGCAGCTCTGCGGCACCCCAGGGCGAAAGCCCAGGTGCTCGCCGCCCGCTGTGGGACCCCACATCTGAGAGGTGTGTGCTTTAGTCTGCGCGGGAGGCCACAGGTGACGGAGCAGCTCAGGTCACCCAGCGTTCGTGTGCCCCATGTTGAATTTGACAAAGCCAGGTGAGTCGGCAGTGGGGATTTTGCCCTCCCCAGCCCCTTATTTCCCTTCCAGAGATTTAGAAACACGTGCCTGGGTTCTGCTTGTCGCAGCATCTCACGCGTGTTTGCTGCGGGAGACCCCAGGTAAACAGCCCCTGCAGCGACTCTCTTCCCTTTTGCGCGTCTCGAAAGCAGGCGGCGCGTGCTGGGGGAGCGGGGGCTGCAGAGCCCCTGGGAACTGGGGGCTGAAGCTGGACGCGGGCCTGAGCAATGGCACGTTCAGCGGCGGACGCGGTTCCCTTCTTGGCGCAGGCTTTTGCTGACAGCTCGTAAATGAAAAAGTGCTCCACGAGATGTGTTTTGTCTTTCTC
>NW_010427464.1:17254-18347 GCF_000710305.1 Buceros rhinoceros silvestris | reverse complement strand
CTGTGTTCTGCCCGCAGGTCTGACTGCCTCCTCAAAACCATTCGCTCCGAAGGCTACTTCGGCATGTACCGAGGTGAGTCCAGCCCAGCCGGGCACGGGCAGCTCTGCCGTTGAAAGCGCTGGTGCGCGAGTAGGGGGAAAAGCCCGTGTTCTCTGGCTTACAAAGCAGTAACGTGGCAGCATCCTGCGGTGCTTAAAGGTGCAGCTGCTTCTGAAAACAAACCGCTCCAGGCCAGGCGTCAGCGTGGCCCCACCAGGGAGGGCTCAGCCCTCCCCGTGGCTGTTCGGGTGTTACATCCTGCTGCTTCCTGCAGTTCGTCTGTAGGAGCAGTCAGAGTGGAGCTGCTGGGCTTGGTTTCAGGACTGTACGCGTGTGTTTTGTCAGAAAGGCAGTGGCAAACCTCTTCAAGTGTCTTATTTTGTGGCGGATGATTGAAGTTAAGTCAGAGCCCACCAGCAGCGTGGTCAGGCCTGCTGCCCCTCTGCTAGCTGGTAGCGTGCCTCCAGAACTAGCCTTCTCTCAAGCATGCCCAAGGGCTTTGTTCAAGCATTAAGACAAGCTGCAATTAAAAAAAAAAGAATTTAAAATAACCTTTCCCCTGAAAAAATTCTCTTGGGGTGATAAGAAAATCAGAGGTTGGCTTGTGGTGGAGTTTCAGCTGTTTGGTAGTGGTGTGCTGACCTGCTGGAAACCTCCTGGCTTGGGCTGTCTGCTGCAGCAGCGAGGTCCTTGGCTGTCACGGTACCTTTTCTAGTTTAAACACAATTTCCCTGAAAGTTTTTAAAGATTTTCGAGGAGAGGGAAACAATGGCCCACGTTCTGGCTTTACTTGTAGTGGGGGAAAATGTGAAATACCTTCCTGGCTCTCAGC
The DNA here is from genome assembly GCF_000710305.1 of Buceros rhinoceros silvestris. Classification (NCBI taxonomy): domain Eukaryota; kingdom Metazoa; phylum Chordata; class Aves; order Bucerotiformes; family Bucerotidae; genus Buceros; species Buceros rhinoceros. The sequence continues at coordinate 17,475 of NW_010427464.1, read as the reverse complement.
TGGCTCAGCTGACACCGGGCTCTGTCTGGTTTATTTACTGCCATTCAATTGCCGGCACACGCGGGTTTTATCTGTGAGGCATCCCGATAGCATTCCTCGTGGCTCTTGCTTGCTCGTACAGCCTGATTAAGGTGCTGCCTTGATAAAGGGAGTCCTTGCTCTTTGTTTTTTCAGGCGGGGATGCTGGTGCCTTGCTGTTGGCAGCGGTGGCATCTCCTGCC
>NW_010427464.1:15387-17091 GCF_000710305.1 Buceros rhinoceros silvestris | reverse complement strand
CGGGCCCCAGCCGCTGGCTGCCGAGGCAGCGGCTCTTGCCCAACTTACTGGTGGGCGTTTCAGGGGAGTGGGGTGGATGCTGGGGATGATTGGCTGCTTCGCGGCAGCTTTTGTGGGAGCCGGCAACAAGACAAATAATAACCCCGAGGAACCCTGGCAACGCTGGCAGTGCCGCATCCCCCTGGGGCTGTCTCAGCAGCTTCTGTGCTCCTGGCCAGGAGCAGAGCCTGCGCTGCCTGCGGCTGTAACTGCGCAGAGAGCAGAGGAAGAAGCTCTTTCTGGAAACTGCCAGGGCAGGCTGCAGGACCCACCAGGGCTTTGGGGAGAGACGGCTCGGTGCTGTAAGGTGGAGGGTGGTGAAGGGGGTGCCCATCTCCAGGCCACTTTTTGCTCCCAGAGGGTTTTGCCCAGCTCTTGCTTTTTGCAACCGTGGTGAGTCTTGTCAGCCTGGTCCACGTCCTGCTAACACTGTACCCCCTCTGTTCAGGGGACTGACAGTGGCTTGAATTTTCTTGTCACCTCTGAGCTGGGTTTGGAGAGGGCTTTTGTTCCAGAAATCCATGGGTATTTCAGCACAGCCGAGGTGCAAAGGTGAGGCCTCCAGGTACAGCAGCCCTGGTCCCTGTGCGTCAGTCCTGGGTGCTGACGTTAGCAGCCCTTCCCTCCGTTGCGAGGAGAGGGTGGGCAGGTGGAACACACCCAGGAGTCATGGAGAACGTGAGTGCTTTTCTGGGAAGAAGGCGAAGAGACAGCTCAGCCTTGCAGACAGGGGAGGATGGAAATCAGGAGGTGGGATTGGTTCCTGCTCCCTCCATCTGTCCCTGCTCCCCGGCAGAAGCTGCTGTGTGACTCACAAGCTCTTATTTCCAGCCTTTAAGCTGAATTTGGGAGGATTATACATTAACGTGCTGAAGTGGCTGGTGCTTCGATTGGTTCCTGCTCCCTCCATCTGTCCCTGCTCCCCGGCGGAAGCTGCTGTGTGACTCACAAGCTCTTATTTCCAGCCTTTAAGCTGAATTTGGGAGGATTATACATTAACGTGCTGAAGTGGCTGCTGCTTCGCCCCGTGGAGGAGTCACCAGCACGCTGGTCATCCCTGCGGGGCACTGAGCCCCCGCTGAAGGATAGGAAGGGTCTGCTGGGGCGCAGCCGTTCCCACCGTGGCTTCAGGGCTCCTTCATGGGTGAATCCCATGAGCTCCTCAGTGCCCACAGGAAAGAGGCCTGAGCATGTAGGATGCTTTTCTGCAAACCGCCTCTCTTGGGGTGTGTGTGGGCAGTCCTCGCTCGGCCTGTAGTGACCGGTGTGATGTATAAGGCCATCCCAACGCTTTTCCCAAGTTCTTCCCCAAAAGTTACAGGGATTTGGGAGTTGATTTGGGGAAGGAAGAACAGGAGGTTTATTTCTAATGCTTTTTTCATAATACCTGAGTAGCAGCAGTGCCCCAAAGCTGGGTGGTGCTGTCTAGCCCTCAAGGAATGATGATGTGCTGCCTTCAGACACGATGCCAAGGAAATGGTGCCTGTGGGCTCCTGGCCCGTGTGGACACCAGTGGAAGGGGACCTTGGAGAGATGCTCTCTCTGCTCTCTGCTACAGTCCATCCAGAAGCCACCCCTAGATCCCAGCCCACATCCAGAAAGTCCCACTGCTGTTTGCAGACCAGCCTTCAGCCTGGCTGGTGGGAGCCGAAGGCCTGGCTCGGG
>NW_010427464.1:14851-15248 GCF_000710305.1 Buceros rhinoceros silvestris | reverse complement strand
CGTTCAGCTGCAGTCGTGTGGCAGCCGGTAACACCTCCCACGTGCACCAGTGCCGCGCTGGGGATGACTCAGTCCCCCTGTTATGGAGGTTGCTGGTGATACATAAGGGATTCTGTGAGAAATGTGTTTTAGGAACAAACCCCAAGGCTCGACGGCAAGAGGGCACTTAGAAGTCAGTAGGCAAATGACTGGTTTTGCCTCTGTGATTTTGTCCGTCATAGCACTTCTGTACTTCTTTTCAAAACACTTCCTGTTTTGTAATGATTGCGATTTATTTTTGCGTTCTGTTTGTCTTCTGGTACGTGTAGCGTTACCTGTAGGCAAAGGCTGGCTTTGACTGGGGAAACAAAGTCATTGGCAGAGCTGGAATTGAAATAAAAACGCCATGGAAGGCACA